>NW_021703774.1:77198250-77296961 GCF_005190385.1 Monodon monoceros | reverse complement strand
AAAGTAAGTGGGGGTCTGGGAGCAAAGTCAGTGGGAGTAGGGGGCTAGGGGAGCAAAGTAAGTGAGGGTAGGGGAGCAAAACATGTGGGGGTGGGCGAGCAAATAAATGGGGGTAAGGGGCTACGAGAGCAAAGTAAGTGGAGGTAGGGGGCTAGGAGAGCAATGTAAGTGGGTGTCGGGGAGCAAAGTAAGTGGGGGTGGGGAAGCATAATGGGGGTGGGGGAGCAAAGTAAGTGGGGGTGGGGGAGCAAAGTAAGTGGGGGTATGGGGTAGGAGAGCTAAGTAAGTGTGGGTAGGGGGCTAGGAGATCAAAATAAGTGGGGGTTGGGAAGCAAAATAAGTGGGAGTAGGGGGCTAGGAGAGCAAAGTAAGTGGGGGTGGGGGAGCAAAGTAAGTGGGAGTGGGGGAGCAAAGTAAGTGTGGGTGGGGGAGCAAAGTTAGTGCGGTTGCGGGAGCAAAATAAGTGGGAATAGGGGGCTAGCAGAGCAAAGTAAGTGAGGGAGGGGAGCATAATAAGTGGGGATGGGGGAGCAAAGTAAGTGGGGGTAGGTTGGTAGGAGAGTAAAGTAAGTGGGGTAGGGGGCTAGGAGAGCAAAGTAAGTGAGGGTAGGGGAGCATAATAAGTGGGGGTGGGGGAGCAAAGTAAGTGGGGGTAGGTGGCTAGGAGAGTAAGGTAAGTGGGGTAGGGGGCTAGGAAAGCACAGTAAGTCGGGGTAGGGGAGCAATGTAAGTGGGAGTATGGGGCTAGGAGAGCCAAGTAAGTGAGGGTAGGGGAGCAAAGTAAGTGGGGGTGGGGAAGCAAAGTATGTTGGAGTAGGGCGCTAGCAGAGCAAAGTAAGTCAGGGTGGGGGAGCAAAGTAAGTGGGAGTAGGGGAGCAAAGTGGGGGTAGGGGAGCAAGTGGGGGTAGGGGAGCAGAACTTATAGAATATGCTCCAAGAAACACACTCTGGGAAACCCTGAACTAGTGTGAATAGAGTCCTAGGGTGTTCTAATAACTTGCCTAAGAGCACCTAGCTGATAAAAAATGCAAGAACTGGGGCTAGAACTCTATTGCATTTTCCCATAGCACCAGGCTGTGTTTACCTCTCACACAGACTCTGTTGCTACACAGAATCCACAGTAGATGTGTCATTAGATCTGCTATGGGTGTGTCCATTATTATTGTTACTATTATTCTTGTATTTAATTTTCTAGTTAACATCTTCAGTCCTCTGGAATTCTCAAAAGCCCTCTCTGCCACAGACTTATTTGTTACTCTTTGAATGGCAGGTGCTTTCTACAGGTTGTTTTATTATTATTATTAAGGCCCTATAGCAGGTAAATCACAGAAATGGGACTTGAGACAGAGGTTTTACTGCCACTTTAAGCTTTCTTTCTGAACTCATTTTAAAAGCAGTGAACCCCTTTGTGGTAACTAAGGGAATTTCAGGCTGGGGTTGGGCAGGAGAGGAGACCTGCCTCTCCTAAACCTAGGTGAAGTGATCCTATAGAGCGGGAAAGGAAGAGACCATACCTATTGCTGCAATAATGGTAACCACAATAAGTTTAACTTTGAAAAAGCACTTTAACTTGTGTTATCTCAAATGACTGCTTTAAATATCCAAGGTGTAGCTTCACTGCAGTGAGCCAGATGCGGGATCCTTTGTCTGGAAAGCTATCATTTTCCAGCCACATTAATTCCACGTTGTGACTCTTTTTCTTTAAAATCCTGGTCAGTGTGGAAGAGCTCACAGGTCTGAGGGTCTAGCTGAGTGCAGCAGCACAGCATGTCAATTTCACATTGCTTTTCTTTGGTAAGAGACAACCTCAAGGACAAACTCAAGGGCACAGCATCTCAGTAAGGGCTTTGGGTTAAGGCTTAGAAAGGTCATGTGTCTTACTTTCAGAGAGGGAAAAAATGCTGAAAAACAGGTCAATAACTCAGCTGTAAGAAGAGTGGCTGCTTCTAGGCAGTAAGTTGTAGGGGCTGGTATGCATGGGGGTGGGCAGCACTCTTAATTTAGGCCTAGAGTCATCATTATGTATTAAGTGCCTGCAGACTTTCGTCTAAATTTTAATAAGCTACCTAGATGTTTGGCTGAATTGATTGAATCCACCTGAATAATTTCCTGCCTATTTCAGAAGCATTAATCATATGTACTGTTTCCTGACACTTTTACCAATGTGGTATAGGACATGGACAAAAGCTTTAGTTTCATTCTTTTTGCTGTGCCTAAAATACCCATATATACTCGTATAGATATTGGCATTTGAAATAGAAAAGAAAGTATCAATATATATTTCTAGTTTAAATGGCCAGGATGTAGGTGAATGCTACTCTGAGGCATGTTGGGAAAAGGATTAATTGAATAATCTAATTGAGTAAGAGCAATCAAAAGATGTCTCCCTTAGTCCTCATAAAAACACAGTAAGGAAACAGATAAAGCTCAGAGAGACTAAATAACTTTTCTCGAGGTCACATAAATAATAAAGATGACGTCAGAATTCAAATCCAGTCTGAATTTTTTCACTCCACTAAGCTCTGTGAAAGTTAAGCTCTTCTGATCATGGCTTTTATCTTTCAGTGAAGATTCTTCAGACACTTCAGAAATGCTCAGGACCTCAGATGACTGCACTGAAGGTCAAGTATTGTATTACAGATATATTCACATATACATCTATATGTATAATATGTATTGTATGATTTTGTATTCGTAGCATAAAACTTATTATTTACTTTCATTAATAGAAATTTGTATTACAAAGAATTTTCAGCGTGGATAAAATTGTAGATTGTTCACCCCAGGTAAACGAAGGTATAGTAATAACTCAGAATTTGAGAGCCTTTAAAAGTCACTGTGAGACCCTTGCCTTCATTTGTAAGGTTAGGACAACAATATTTGATCCTATTTGTGATGCCATAGTGAGAGATGTTATGAAAGTACTTTGGACTCACATGAAAACAAAACAAACCTGTTATGGTAAAAAGCATCCCATGAGTTTGTTGAGGGACCAGTTTTTGCAAATTTCCCAACCTGGTAAACTTCTTAGGAGTCATGAAAAGTGCATATAAAAATGGGGATTAACATTTTGAATGTGCCTGCAGAAATATTCATATGGGAAAACGTCTTAGTGGTTTTACTGTGTTGAATAAAGCCAAAGAAGGATTATTTTTACATAAAGTCTCTCACCTAACTAGGACCACCTGGCATACAATTTTGTCCCATAAACCAGGGATGTCCCAAATCCCCTTCCAAAACAAAAGTCACACCACTGAGGTTAATTCTGTTCTAATTGGAAGGCACAGTCAGTTCTCCTTTCATACTCTGGGGGGCTGCGTGCTGCAATCTTTAAAATGTACAAGCCCAGCCACTGCTGGGCCACTCAACTTTCCACTATCTTTCTTTCCTTTTTCTAGCTTGTAAAGTGATTATTTAAATATCAATATCTTACCAATGTGTTGAGCTTCTCAAAGAGCAGTCTCTATGCATGTTGACACTTAATGTGTGTAGCTGGTGAAGAGACTTTAATTTTACTGAGGAACTTCTACTAGCTACTGTGAATTTCATGGTATAAAATGCCACAGGCATTATCAGCAATGACAAATTAGAGGTTTGTCTGAGGTTTCTCTTAATAAACAAAATACTCAATAAGATACTTCTTAAAGCAGTTAAAAGTCTCTTAAAGTTTCCTTTGTACATCTGATCAAAATTATGTATCCTCTACCAGGAAAAATGCAGGTACACATGTTTTCAGGTGATCCTTAGTCTTTTGAAAGCCCATCACTCCATTAACCATTGAAAATTCCTGCTGTACACACAGCAAGAATACACATTTGCAAAATTATCAATAACATTTATGCATATTAAACTTGGCATAATGTGGTGAAACAGTCAACCTCAAAGATCTAAATGTTTATATTTTAAAAAAAGGTCAAACAAAAATAAACTAATGGGACCTACTCAAACTTAAAAGCTTTTGCACAGCAAAGGAAACCATAAACAAAATGAAAAGACACCAATGGACTGGAAGGAAATATTTACAACTGATGCGACTGACAAAGGGTTAATTTCCAAAATATACAAACAGCTCATACAACTCAATATCAAAAAAACAAACAACCCAATCAAAAAATGGGCAGATGACCTAAATAGACATTTCTCCAAAGAAGACAAATAGATGGCCAATAGGCACATGAAAAAAGATGTTCAACATTGCTATTTATTGGAGTAATGCCAATTAAAACCACAACGACGTATCACCTCATACCAGTCAGAATAGCCATCATCAAAAAGTCTACAAATAATAAATGCTGGAGAGAGTATGGAGAAAAGGGAACCCTCCTACACTGTTGGTGGGAATGTAAACTGGTACAGCCACTATGGAAAACAGTATAGAGGTTCCTTAAAAAAATAAAAATAGAGTTGCCATATGATCCAGCAATCCTACTCCTGGGCATATATCTGGAAAAGATGAAAGCTCTAATTAGAAAAGGTACATGCACCCCAATGTTCATAGCAGCACTATTTACAATAGCCAAGACATGGAAGCAACCTAAATGTCCACCGACAGATGAATGGATAAAGATGTAGTGTGTGTATATATGTGTGTGTGTGTATGTGTGTGTGTGTATATATATATATATACACACACACACACATACACACACACATACACACACACATACACACACATACATGCACCATGGAATATTACTCAGCCATAAAAAGAATGAAATAATGCCATCTGTAGCAACATGGATGAACCTAGAGAATATCATACTAAGTGAAGTAGGTCAGATGGAAAAAAGAGAAATACTATATGATATTACTTATATGTGGACTCATATAATACAAATGAATTTATTTACAAAACAGAAACAGACTCATAGACATAGAAAACAAACTTATGGTTAGGAATATGGGATTAACAGATACTACTATACAGAAGACAGATAAACAACGAGGATTTACTGTATAGCACAAGGAACTATATTAAATATCTTGTAATAACCTATAATGGAGAAGAATCTGAAAATATATATATAACTGAATCACTCTGTTGTATACCTGTAACTAACACAATATTATAAATCAACTCTACTTCATTTTTTTAAAAAGGAGCATTTTTTTAAAAAAGAACTTTTGGTTTGAGATGGACAACTTTGTAGAGAGGAGTCTCCTTTACATTTCCTCTGAGTGGGGTTATCTGGGTGTGTTTATGTATAATTGTGGGTGTATATATGTGTGGGTACGTGTATATGGATTTACCAAGGAAAACATTTTGCTATAATTACTCTCTCCATATATACACAAATGTGTGTATAAACATATGAATATGAACACTTCTTTATAACCACATCACACCCAAGAAATGTAACATAATGAAATTTCTGCAACTGTCTTAGAATGTCCCTATAGATATCTTTCTCAATTCTAGAATTCAATCAACTGTAACATACTGCATTTAGTTGTACTGTCTCTTTAATTTCCTTTAATCTAGAAGAATTTCCTAATAGCTTTTATTTGTCTTTCATAACATTCACATATTTGAAGAGTCCAGAGAAGTTGTCTTGTAGAATGCTCCACAATCTCCTTATGATTAGATCCAGGTTAAACCTCTTTGGTAAGAAGGCTCCACAAGCAATGTGGGAACCCTCTCTTAAGCAGAGCTCTTGATGTTTTTGGAGCACTCACAATGAACATAGTATCAAGTTCCTCACCCTTTAGGCACTGCTGAGTTAAGACAACATTAATCGCACATAAGATATCACAGAGACATACACATACACAAAGTATGCACATAAGATATCACACAGACATACACACACACAAAGTATGCACTCAAAAAGATCAGATTTTTAAAATGTATCTTTTTAAGGTTTGCCACAGATCCCATGAGGATATTTTGGAAGGCAGTATGAATCCATTATTTCACTGGCCCCAGCCTTGGAAGGTTTTCATTAAAAGGGAGGGGTTCACCAAGAGGATTAAGGTGTCTGGAGGCCTATGGACTTCAGTGATAGATAACCTGAAATCTGTGGTGGGTCAATATGAACAAAGAAGAACCTGATCAAAGGAAAGAAAAAGGCAAGGAAACCAGGGAATAGCTGAGAGAGGTGACACAGACCAGGGTAGACTGACAGAAGACTCTGAAATTCAAAGAATTCTAGCTGCAATGTTTAGTAAATCTTTTGGTAGTTTACTACGATTTGCCCTTGGAAAACTATATCTTTTTGTTTCTCAGAAATAAAGAAAAGGAGGAGAGGGCTTGAAAAGCCTTTTGGACAGAAAACGGCACTGAGAGAAACAATATTTTGATGAGTTGGTGCTAAATGAATTAGAAACATGTGGACTGAATTTCCCTTGAAATACAAATGGATTGAATAATTAATGGAAAAAGCACTTGGCAAAATGTACTTGAGGTTTTTATTGAACCCAAACCAAAAGATTTGAAAATATTTTGAAATATGTGAAAAGTACAATATACATCTGGATTTGCCCAACCCTAGTGAGGATACAGGAAATATTATTTTTGTTTAACATTTATATGATAGCTGCAGTGTGTGTGCCTCAATCCTAAGGTATTTCTTACAACAGCCCCGTGGTCTAGGTCGTAATTATTATTTGCATTTGGGGCAAGAAATTTACCAGTACTTGCCTCAAGTGGGCTTCAAGTACAACCTTGTCTTGGTCTGTGTTCTTTAGAGATTTTTGTTAGTAGGAACACTGGACCAGCAGACACAGAACTTGAGTCCAAGTCCTGGGTTTAATTCTTATTGGACCAATCACATTGTATACCTTCTTGGTAGATTTTATCATAATGCAGTTTCTCCGTTTTCCCTAAAAATATATTTTGACTTACATGCTATTATGCCAGATAGTAATAACTATCACTATACCGGCTTTCTTTGGCGACTATCAGCCAAATATATCTGTGGTAGGAAAAACGATCTCCCAGAGATGTCCCTGTCCTAATCCCTGAAACCTGTGAATATGTCATACTACAAGTCAAAGAGAAATTAAGGTAGCAGATGGAATTAAGACTGCTAATTAAATGACCTTGAAATAGTGAGAGTATACTGGGTAATGTAATCACAATGATCCTTAAATGTAGAAGTGGGAGGCCAAGGAAGAGAGTCAGAGAAAGAGATGTAATGACAGAAGTCAAGTCAGAATGATAGGATGAGAGAAGGACTCAACCAGTGTTCTTGTCTTTGAGGATGGGGAGGGAGGGTCATAACCCAAGGAATGTGGGTAGCCTCTAGAAGCTGGAAAATGCAAGGAGCCTCCAGAAAGGAATGTAGCCCTGCCTATGCCTTGATTTTAGCTAAGACCCATGTTGAACTTTTAATCTACAGAACTGTTAGATAATAAAGTCGTTTTCCTTTCAGCCACTAAATTTGTGGTAATTTGTCATCAGCAGCAACAGAGAACAAATATATATCTTATTAACAGCTTTCATTTTGAACCATTCTATGCATCTTAACTATGTTTCTTGTAAATAATATTTAGTTTCTTAAAATCAATTTCATAATTTTTGTCTTTTAGTGGCTATGTAATTCCATTCACATTTTTGTGATTCTTGATCTATTTGAACTATTTCTGCCATAGTATTTTGTCTTTTTTTCCATCCTATTTTTTTTTTATATCCTGTTTCTTCCTTTCTGCTTTCTGTTGTTTAGTCATTTTTTATTCCTTTTCCTCTTTTGCTGGGTTGAAAAATTATACAATTTATTTATATTATTTTGGTGGTAAACTTACATTAAAAAATAAACTACTTTTTTATTGAACTAGAGTACACATACAGAAAAATGCATGTCATAATTATACAATGAAATGAAGTATCATAAAATGAATACAGCCATGTAATAGTCAAGTAACTATCATCAAGAAATAGAATATTCCTTAAGCCCCAGAAGTCCTGGGTGCCCCTCCAAGGCACTACCCCTTCCTTCCTGCTCAAAGGTAACCACCTGTAACTTCCAAAAAACCAGTAAGTTAGTTTTGATAGTTTTAGCACTTTTTAAAAAATGAGATAATAGAGTATATGTTCTTTCTTGTGGGATTAATCTACGTTGTGAAATGTATTTCATTCATTTCCACTACCATACAGTATCCCATGTGCATCCAAATAGATGCACAAGAATATTCATAGTAATATCATTCATAACATCCCCAAACTGGAAACGACCTAAATGTCTACCAACAATATACTGGATATATATACATAGTATATTCATGCCTTTACATTTTTAAACATGCATAATTAAAGTTAACCAATATCTTTATGTGTGTTTTTAAACAACAGAAGAACTTTAGGCCAGTTTAACTCATATTATTACTGCCTAGAATTTTAATTCCAAATTGATTTGAACCTAATCACCATTGGTCATTATAATTTTGAGAACAGATACCAAATATTTAGACTTAACAGCATGGTTAGCTATTTCTTGCTTACTTGTACATTTTATTTTTTCTATTCTTTCTTTCCACATTAAATTTTCATTTTGTTAAAGTATATCCTTTTATAATTCTCTTAGCACAGATCTGGGAATAATAACTGCAGTCTTTTTATGTCTGAAAATGTCATTATTCTGCTCATTCTTTAAGGATGTTTCAGCTGCTTATAGAATTCTTGGTGAATTTACTCTTTCTCAGCCCCTCTGAGATACTTATTCCACTTTAAACTTACATGTGCTGCCGTTGATGAGAATTCTGCTGTCCCTCTAACGCCATTCCTTTGTAAGTAACCTGTTGTTTATCTCTGATAGATTTTTGAGGGTTTTGATGTGGATTTATCGTTATTTATCCTGCTCGAAACTCAGTGTGCAGGCTTGCTGAATGGATACAAAAACAAGACCCATCTATATGCTGTCTACAAGAGACCCACTTCAGACCTAGGGACACATACAGACTGAGAGTGAGGGGATGGAAAAAGATATTCCATGCCAATGGAAACCAAAAGAAAGCTGGAGTAGCTATACTCATACCAGATAAAACAGACTTTAAAATAAAGAATGTTACAAGAGACAAGGAAGGACACTATATAATGATCAAGGGATCAATCCAAGAAGAAGATATAACAATTATAAATATATATGCACCCAACATAGGAGCATCTCAATACATAAGGCAACTGCTAACAGCTATAAAAGAGGAAATTGACAGTAACACAATAATAGTGGGGGACGTTAACACCTCACTTACACCAATGGACAGATCAGCCAAAATGAAAATAAATAAGGAAACAGAAGCTTTAAATGACACAATAGACCAGATAGATTTAATTGATATTTATAGGACATTCCATCCAAAAACAGCAGATAACATTTTCTTCTCAAGTGCGCACGGAACATTCTCCAGGACAGATCACATCTTGGGTCACAAATCAAGCCTCCATAAATTTAAGGAAATTGAAATCATATCAAGCATCTTTTCTGACCACAAAGCTATGAGATTAGAAATGAATTACAGGGAAAAAAATGTAAAAAACACAAACATAAGGAGGCTAAACAATACGTTACTAAATAACCAAGAGATCACTGAAGAAATCAAAGAGGAAATCAAAAAATACCTAGAGACAAATGACAATGAAAACACGACAATCCAAAACCTATGGGATGCGGCAAAAACAGTTCTAAGAGGGAAGTTTATAGCTATACAAGCCTACCTCAAGGAACAAAAAAAATCCCAAGTAAACAATCTAACTTTACACCTAAAGGAACTAGAGAAAGAAGAACAAACAAAACCCAAAGTTAGCAGAAGGAAAGAAATCATAAAAATCAGAGCAGAAATAAATGAAATAGAAACAAAGAAAACAATAGCAAAGATCAATAAAACTAAAAGCTGGTTCTTTGAGAAGATAAACAAAATTGATAAACCATTAGCCACACTCATCAAGAAAAAGAGGGAGAGGACTCAAATCAATAAAATTAGAAATGAAAAAGGAGAAGTTACAACAGACACTGCAGAAACACAAAGCATCCTAAGAGACTACTACAAGCAACTCTATGCCAATAAAATGGACAACCTGGAAGAAATGGACAAATTCTTAGAAAGGTATAACCTTCCAAGACTGAACCAGGAAGAAACAGAAAATATGAACAGACCAGTCACAAGTAATGAAATTGAAACTGTGATTAAACCTCTTCCAACAAACAAAAGTCCAGGACCAGATGGCTTCACAGGTGAATTCTATCAAACATTCAGAGAAGAGTTAACACCCATCCTTCTCAAAGTCTTCCAAAAACTTGCAGAGGAAGGAACACTCCCAAACTCATTCTATGAGGCCACCATCACCCTGATATCAAAACCAGACAAAGATACTACAAAAAAAGAAAATTACAGACCAATATCACTGATGAATATAGATGCAAAAATCCTCAACAAAATACTAGCAAACAGAATCCAACAACACATTAAAAGGATCATACTCCATGATCAAGTGGGATTTATCCAGGGATGCAAGGATTCTTCAATATATGCAAATGAATCAATGTGATACACCATATGATCATCTCAATAGATGCAGAAAAAGCTTTTGACAAAATTCAACACCGATTTATGATCAAAACTCTCCAGAAAGTGGGCATAGAGGGAACCTACCTCAAGATAATAAAGGCCATATACGACTAACCCACAGCAAACATCATTCTCAATGGTGAAAAACTGAAAGCATTCCCTCTAAGATCAGGAACAAGACAAGGATGTCCACTCTCACCACTATTATTCAACATAGTTTTGGAAGTCCTAGCCACAGCAATCAGAGAAGAGAAAGAAATAAAAGGAATACAAATTGGAAAAGAAGAAGTAAAACTGTCACTGTCTGCAGATGACATGATACTATACATAGAGAATCCTAAAAATGCCACCAGAAAACTACTAAAGCTAATCAATTAATTTGGTAAAGTTGCAGGATACTAAATTAATGAACAGAAACCTCTTGCATTCCCTATACACTAATGATGAAAAATCTGAAAGAGAAATTATGGAAACACTCCCATTTACCATTGCAACAATAAGAATAAAATACCTAGGTATAAACCTACCTAGGGAGACAAAAGACCTGTATGCAGAAAACTATAAGACACTGATGAAAGAAATTAAAGATGATACCAACAGATGTAGAGATATACCATGTTCTTGGATTGGAAGAATCAATATTGTGAAAATGACTACACTACCCAAAGCAATCTACAGATTCAATGCCACCCCTATCAAATTACCAATGGCATTTTTTACAGAACTCGAACAAATCATCTTAAAATTTGTATGGAGACACAAAAGACCCCGAATAGCCAAAGCAATCTTGAGGGAAAAAAACGGAGCTGGAGGAATCAGAATCCCTGACTTCAGACTATACTACAAAGCTACAGTAATCAAGACAATATGGTACTGGCACAAAAACAGAAACATAGATCAATGGAACAAGATAGAAAGCCCAGAGATAAACCCACGCACCTATGGTCAACTAATCTATGACAAAGGAGGCAAAGATATACCATGGAGAAAAGACAGTCTTTTCAATAAGTGGTGCTGGGAAAACTGGACAGCTATATGTAAAAGAATGAAATTAGAACACTCCCTAACATCATACAGAAAAATAAACTCAAAATGGATTTGAGACCTAAATGTAAGACCGGACACTATAAAACTCTTAGAGGAAAACATAGGAAGAACACTCTTTGACATAAATCACAGCAAGATCTTTTTCGATCCACCTCCTAGAGTAATGGAAATAAAAACAAAAATAAACAAATGGGACCTAACGTAACTTCAAAGCTTTTGCACAGCAAAGGAAACCATAAACAAGACGAAAAGACAACCCTCAGAATGGGAGAAAATATTTGCAAATGAATCAATGGACAAAGGATCAATCTCCAAAATATATAAACAGCTCATGCAGCTCAATATTAAAAAAACAAACAACCCAATCCAAAAATGGGCAGAAGACCTAAATAGACATTTCTCCAAAGAAGACATACAGATGGCCAAGAAGCCCATGAAAAGCTGCTGAACATCACTAATTATTAGAGAAATGCAAATCAAAACTACAATGAGGTATCACCTCACACCAGTTAGAATGGGCATCATCAGAATATCTGCAAACAACAAATGCTGGAGAGGGAGTGGAGAAAAGGGAGCCCTCTTGCACTGTCGGTGGGAATGTAAATTGATACAGCCACTATGGAGAACAGTATGAAGGTTCCTTAAAAAACTAAAAATAGAATTACCATATGATCCAGCAATCCCACTACTGGTCATATACCCAGAGAAAACCACAATTCAAAAAGACACATGCACCCCAATGCTCATTACAGCACTATTTACAATATCCAGGTCATGGAAGCAACCTAAATGCCCATCGACAGACAAATGGATAAGAAAGTTGTGGTACATATATACAATGGAATATTACTCAGCCATAAAAAGGAATGAAATTGAGTCATTTGTTGAGACACAGATGGATCTAGAGACTGTCATTCAGAGTGAAGTAAGTCAGAAAGAGAAAAACAAATATTGTATATTAACACATGTATGAGGAACCTAGAAAAATGGTACAGATGAACCGGTTTGCAGGGCAGAAGTTGAGACACAGATGTAGAGAACAAACATATGGACACCAAGGGGGAAAACTGCGGTGGGGTGGGGGATGGTGGTGTGCTGAATTGGGCGATCGGGATTGATATGTACACACTGATGTGTATAAACCTGATGACTAATAAGAACCTGCAGTATAAAAAAACAAACAAACAAACCAAAAGAGCAACTAATACTAAACTTTCTTTGGGTTATTTGTATGGAAATATGTTAATATAAATGTTTCAGACATTACATGAAATGTCTAAAAATCTTATATGTTCTGGTTTAATGTTATAAGTCATAATTCTAGTTATTACTTTAAAATGTATATCTCAGAAATAACTAAATTTCCTTGTCAATTGCATTATTATGAACTTTCATCAAATCTTTAACCGTGGTCATTTTTACGTCTTTTGTCATTTACAGACAGTTCTGTGTGTACTCTGATGCTTTTGCAAAAATGTTCCTATAAAAGGGTTTCATCTTCAAGGAATTCATGCAAAAGACTCTGACAAGTACAGGTTTCTGGTAACTCACCATACTGCTGCACTGAATGAATAAGTATTTTCAGAACTCTAATGGAAAACTGATGAGTTCATAAAAGTGCTAACAAAAGATCAAGATGAAAAAATAATTACATGGGACTGAGTGAACTGATAAGGATGATTATAATTTTTGTGACTTTCTGTTTGAATTAAAAAAAAAAATCTCACAAGGACTCAGAGCCAAAAAAATACAAGTCAATTTTCAGTGCAAAGTAAAGGAGCTGTTATAGTGGAGGATTACTGGACTGAATGTCAATATTATGACATAGTATTAGTGTGTTTCGTGTTTGGTAGTTGCAATCATTGTTGCGGTCATCCATTTACAATGCTTGGTGTCAGTTTTTTTATCTCTTGTAAAAATAAAATACAGTGTGTTTGTGAAAAGAAAAAAAGGAGAAACTGAGAAAAAAAATAAATTACAAAAAAAAAAGAAAACTCAGTGTGCTTCTTCAATCTGTGGAATCACATCTTTCTTTAATTCTGGAAAATCATATTCATTGTCTTTACCAAAGTTTGCTCTTTATTCTTTCTCTTGTTTCCTTGTGGAACCTGAATAAATGAAACAAAATTTTAATTCTTCTCTTTCTTCTTTTTCTCTTAATTTCTCCTTTATATTTTCTATCCCATTATTCTTTCCCTGCTGATTTTCTGTGTGATGCCCTTAGATTTGTTTTTTTTAAAAATTAATTTATTTATTTATTTTTGGCTGCACTGGGTCCTCGTTGCTGTGCACAGGCTTTCTCTAGTTGCGGCGAGTGGGGGCTACTCTGTGATGCGGTGCGCAGTCTTCTCATTGCAGTGGCTTCTCTTGTTGCAGAGCACGGGCTCTAGGCACATGGGCTTCAGTAGTTGCAACCCACAGGCTCAGTAGTTGTGGCTCGCGGGCTCTAGAGCACAGGCTCAGTAGTTGTGGCGCAGGGGCTTAGTTGCTCCGTGGCATGTGGGATCTTCCCAGACCAGGGCTCGAACCTGTGTCCCCTACATTGGCAGGCAGATTCTTAACCACTGCACCACGAGGGAAGCCCTAGATTTGCTTTTTAAAGCACCAATTTTATCTTTAGCTGCATCAAATTGTTATTTAAGCCACACATTCAGCTTTTCATATCAATGACTATATTTCCTATTTATAGAAATCTATTTACTTATTTCTCAAATTAAGTTTTTCTTCCTTTCTTTTTAAAATATTCTGTTTCTACTTTGTTGCATTCATTCCTTTATATCTGTGACCATTTTAGATGTACTTATAGCTCCCTTCAGATTGTTGTATTATCTCTAGTTTTTTTTTTAATGAATTTATTTATTTTATTTAGTTTTGGCTGCGTTGGGTCTTTGTTGCTGCGTGCGGTCTTTCTCTAGTTGCAGCGAGTGGGGCCTACCCTTCGTGGCAGTGTGTGGGCTTCTCATTGTGGTGGCTTCTCCTTGTTGCAGAGCACAAGCTCTAGGCACGCAGGCTTCAGTAACTGTGGCATGTGGGCTCAGTAGTTGTGGCACACGGGCTCTAGAGCACAGGCTCAGTAGTTGTGGCACACGGGCTTAGATGCTCCACGGAATGTGGGATCTTCCTGGACCAGGGATTGAACCCATGTCCCCTACATTGGTAGGTGGATTCTTAACCACTGTGCCACCAGGGAAGTCCCTATCTCTAGTTTTTGGTGTACAGACTTCCCCTCTTGTAGTAAGTGTCTGTTGTCTCTCCTGAATGCTAGTTTGTTTAACCACAAGATTTACAATAACATCATCTTTTGGCACAAAATGCTTTCTATTGGAGTTTGGTGTGTCTGGGGATGTGGGAATGCTTCTATAAACTATTCTGCAGGAGCCCTATGATATCCCTGGACTCACTCCAGTTTTCAAGTTAACTTCTCATTTTTGGATAAATTTAGCCATGTGGTTGCACGAACCTCATGCTCACCATACTATATAAGCCTGGGTTTCCAGTTCTCATATATTTTCTACTTATGGTTCTAACTGGATTCTAAACTTCCCTGCTGCTCATTCCCTCCCTGGGCCAGACTCCTGAACTCTCCTCCTCCTTGCATTTCTTTGTGAATTTCCCCTGAGCCCCTCAGCATTTGTACCACCTTTTTGATTTAAGAAAATCAAGAAATGTTCTCATCCTTTCTGGCAACTGGGGATTTTCATTTCTTGACTGTATTTAGTTGTCCTTGCTGTATTTGGGGAGGGGGGAATTCGATGAGTTTGATGTGGGTGTCTGCCTGACTGATAAGAAGTCTGGACAATTCAGTTAATCTCTATGGACACTACATTCTTCAAAGGTAAAACAGAGCGGTTATATCTATTATATCTATTTTATTATATTGTATCTATTATATCTATTTTCTTGTGTTATTAAAATGGAATCATATATTCAAAAATTCTCTTTTTTACATTATAAAGCATCATACAAATATGCTAAGAGAATAAATTAGTATGCCAGAAAATTCAGGCTCTTTGGACAATAACTTTCAATAGCACAGTCACAAAAGTATATGATTATTTGTCCTGAACTTAGCAGTTTAGCATTCAAATGACTTTATCAGTGTTGGGGAAAGAAAAGAATGGCTTGGTGAAGGTGTGTTTGAGGGTGAGAGATTGGACAGCATCCTTTCCCAAAATGTTGACATGATTAGGATTATTACCATAAGTGGCATCCAAAATAGAAAAAGAGTTTTTGTTAATCTTATTTGAGAAAAAGTTCAGTAATTCTGTTATTGTAATTATCATCTCATATTTGTGTACAACTTTTATTGATCAAGTAAATGTCAATGAGCTGGACACTTTATAAATTACTTCTGATGCCATTTACAGATGAGAGTTAAAGCTTTATACTATGTCTGATAGGAGTAAGTAAAATACCATTGTCCTCAGAGTACATAGCTGTGAAAACAGAGGTCCAGACAGCTCAGGTGACTTGTATAAGCGCCCACCCTTATAAGAAAGGGCAGAGCTGCAAGGTACTCTGTGACTCTTTTATCACCCAGTTCCCTTTCCAATGTAAATTTATATCACTTTTGCCCTTATTTTCTGTGCTGTTTCTTATACAGACCAAGTCTGGGATTTAAAAGTCACTTTCTAGGAAAGAATTACATTAATGTCTATACTTCTGTTTCTGACCCTGCTAGAACCATTCTTTCTGTCTTATTGTTTTTCCTATTTTTTTAAATTATCTTTTGTGTCATTGCAATTAGTCTCTCTTTTTCAATACACAATGTTGAACATGGAAGTACTCATTTTACTTACCCACTCTGTCTTTTGGTTAACAGTAAATGCATACACTCAATCAGCCAATGTCTGTTGTTTACTCCCCAGCAAAGGTCTTAAAACATTTTCTCACACCATATACAAAAATAAACTTAAAATGGATTAAAAACCTAAATGTAAGACCAGAAACCATAAAATTCCTAGAAGAAAACATAGGCACAACACTGTTTTGACATAACTCATAGCAATATATTTTTGGATCTGTCTCATAAGGCAAAGGAAACAAAAGCAAAAACAATAAATGGGACCTAATTAAACTTAAAAGCTTTTGCACAGCAAAGGAGACCACTGGAAAAACAAAAAGACAACCTACTGAATGGGAGAAAATATTTGCAAATAATATGACCAATAAGGGGTTAATATCCAAAATATATAAACAGCTCATACAACTCAATATCAAAACAAACAAACAAACGAAAGAACAACCCGATTAAAAAATGGGCAAAAAACCTGAATAGACATTTTTCTAAAGAAGATATACAGATAGCTATATCTGTATATAAAAGATGCTTAACATCTTTAATCAGAGAAATGCAAATCAAAACCACAAGGAGATGTCACCTCACACCTGTGCTATCATCAAAAAGACCACAAATAACAAATGTTGGCGAGGATGTGAAGAAAAGGGAACTCTTGTATACAATTTGTGGGAATGTAAATTGGTGCAGCCATGATGGAAGACATTACATAGGTTCCTCAAAAAGCTGAAAATAAAACTACATATGATCCGGCAATTCCACTCCTGGGTAGATATCTAAAGAAAACAAAAACATTAATTTGAAAAGATGCATGCACCCTAATGTTCCTAGCAGCATTATTTACATTAGCCAAGATATAAAAGCAACCTAAGTGTACATAAACAGATGAATGGATAAAGATGTGGTTTATATATACAATGGAATATTACTCAGCCATAAAAAAGAATGAAATTTTGTCATTTGCAACAACATGGATGAACCTGAAAGGTATTATGCTTAGTGAAATAAGTAAGACAGAGAAAGACAAATACTGTGTGTTATCACTTATATGTGAAGCTTAAAAAATAAAACAAAAGAATGAATACAGCACAACAGAAGCAGACTCACTGATATAGAGAACTAGTGGTTACGAATGGAGAGAGGGAAGGGAGGAAGGGCAAGATAGGGGTAGGGGTAGAGATACAAATTACTATGTATAAAATACATAAGCTACAAGGATATATTGTACATCACAGGGAATATAGTCAATATTTTACAATCTCTTTAAATGGAGTACAATCTATAAAAAATTTAAATCATTATGTTGTACAACTGAAACTAATATAATATTGTAAATCAACTATACCTCAATGGAAAAAAAAAGGTCATGGCCACCAGAGGCCTTAAGATATTTTCACAACCTCTTAACTTTAAAGTGTATTGGAAAGCCACTGCAGACTCTATTTTCTCTCTGTCAAAATGCATTACTCATGATCATAAGCAAAACTCTAGTATTATATTCAAATTCTGGCTTTGCCAACTTACTAGCTGTGTGATCTTGGGCAAGTTGCTTAACCTTTCTGTGCCTTAGTTTTCTCATCTGTACAATGGAGATAACAGTAGTATCTGTGCATAGGGTTGCTATAAGAATGTTTAGAATTTGTAAAGCACTAGAATGAAGCTTTCTATGTATGTGTTTACTATATAAAATGAATTAAAGCTCCATATTTCTAGACTTCAGCCACCAAAATCTGTTAAAGTCAGGGCTGGGCTTGGTGATCCCTAAGGTTCTTTTCAGGTTTGAAGTGTTTCAGTCTTTTGCTCAACATCATAACTGATCTGAATGGATGTCTAGACTGACCTACTTTTCCAGGGATGATCATAACAGCATCTCTCATTAATATGCTTCACCAATCCAGTTTTCCTTGGATTCTAGTAAATCTAATTTTCAACTGTGTATGTAAATACTAGATGTTGAACAGAATTTACTTTTTCTTCAAATAGAAGTCTGGATATCATTCAGACACAGTCTTTGATTCAAAGCATTTTTCAAAGCATTTTGGCTTCAAGTACCTAGATTTTTTAAAAACTATTATTGTTAATGATTTATATTTTAAGAGATTACATATGTTATAATCTTTGGGGTTATTTAGGTAATACGACATTCCATTAGTTGGAAATACATTAAACAATTACTTTTCCCAGTATGTGATAACATGTACATAGACTGTTAGAGCTAGAGTGGACCTAAGGGATCATCTAGTCTAATCATCTAATTTTACAGCTCAGGAACTGAAAGCCCAGAGGAGAGTTGTTAGTTGGCCAACTTAGGTCTAAAACTCTGGTCTTCTGACTGACATGATGGTGCTCTATCTACTACTCAGCAGGATGGTAACTAAAATTCTTAATAATGACTTTGAGATACCACAAGATCCCCAATTACCTCCGCCATAACAAATAATAAAAAATAAACATTTCAATATAGTTTTGGTATTAAGAATATTTGGCTGTATTGCAATTTCCTGAAAATCAGTGATTCACATGTTGTATAATGCAATTTGCTTTAACCAGTACATCTGATTAATCAGAACTTTGCTCTCTAACTCCAGAAAATAGGACATTCAATGTAAAATTTTTGATTTTTGGAAGTGATGCTAAGTGCTAATGTTGATAGATAAGAGATGTCGGTCTTAGATTGTATTGATCTTAATAAGCTATTTAAGAATCTTCACCATCATCATCAGTTGCATTTCTTGAATGTACAAAGTAGCTTAAAGCTTTATATTACATGGTAACACGATGTCTATTCTTTCAGTGGAGGTATGAATACAAAGAATGAAAAAAAATGAGTCATCATGGTCACTTTGTTTTAAATTGAGGTGAATTCATCGGACACTAAGCTTAGGGAAAGCCAATGCTTCTTCTTCCTGGCAAGTTCACAGAAAATGCAGAGAAAAGAAACTTCAGGGAGGTAATTATTTAATCATAAATAAAGGGAGAAATACTTTGGTAGAAGTAAAGTATGAGAGTCTTCAACTTTGGAGAGTAATAGTTTCGATAGGGAAATGAGAAAAAAAGCCTAGAAGGTAAGAAACAGACAAGCAAACAGGCAATAGGAGACTTGGAATTGCAAAATATAAACCTTGGGGTATATCTGGAGAGAAAATCTGATGCTAATGAATGTCTAAATCATCAAGATGGATGATCTTCTCTTTTCTCCTTGATGATTTATAAAGAGTTTAAAATCTCTTTCTTTACGCTACTCCAGTATCCAGGTTGGAATTTCTTTTTTCCTGTTCCACAAGAATCTCTGGTGTCTTAATTATCTCTCACCTCCTTCAGTGCCTGGTAGATAAGGCCAACTAAAGAACATTATCATCATAGAAATTAACCTTGAATTTGTTTAAATACTATGAAAGTAATGTAATCACTTTTATACTGATCACCATGAAAACACATTTCTCTCTCTGTCTCTTCCTTTCACTTGTATCTTCACTGTCAAAACTTTTAAGAATGAAAACATTCACAGGCTAAGCTGACTATTCTCTTGAAGAACCTGCAGCAAGCTACATCTAAAAAACTTATTATTTTTTCTTTTTTTTGCTAGAAGAGAAAAAAGCTTCAATGCTCAATGCCCACCTTGTGCAAATTGTTCTTCCAGGTCCTGGATTTTGGAGTCAGGAGAAATCCACACGACTAGGTTGTGTGTGCGTGTTGTTTAAAGAGATTCCCAATTCTAGTAATAGAACAATTTACAACTACAGAACGCCAGGAAGCATCAACCACCACAACTGGTCCTCTCTTCCCAAAGCCTGATGGCCCATGAATCAGAGTTTCCCCTTTTCCAGTCTGAAACAATAAACAATATCTGTCTCTCCCCACTCCTAGCCAGTCTGGCAATCATCTGACTTGTCACAGGGCCACAATTTATTGGTGGAGAATCTGCTGGGATGTTCCTGGGAGGTTTGCCAACCACTGGATCACACTTTTCAGATGCTGCCTCCCGAGAGGCTGGTCGCAAGACTGGTGGTGTCTGTACTCTTCAGCTATGCCTGGAGCGGCAGAAGTACAGAGGCAGCTCAGAGGTGATGTCAGGAGTCTTCTTGCAAAGGGTAACCCTGGGCACTGTCACTCCAGCCAGAAGTACTCACCCCCAGACTACAGTTGTTGGCAAAGGGCAAGATAAAAATAAACACAGCAATGCAACACATCTGCACCAAGCATCTGGGTGAGAAGACAGAATGAAGCAGAAATGCTTCTGTCTGAATGAACAAGTCTATCACCATTACTGTAGCACTGTCATCTGCAAATTTCCTTGCACCACCCAGTCTGGAATACCTCCCTTCACCTATTGGACTAGGTATAGATACTCAGATAGTAAGACAGATATATAGAATTAAAAATAGATTTCTATTAAAGATAGAATGTGTTGCCATTTACCAGTTGTGTGATGACCTTGGGCAAGTTACTTAAGATTTCTTCATTTCAGTTTTCTCTACTGTAAAATACGAATAGTAATAGTTTATGTTTTACAGTATTGTTTGTCTTTGGTTCAAGCTAGGAATGAGTTCATATTTGTAAATTATTTACAACAGTATCCAGAACATAGTAAGTGCTTAACAAATGTTATCTTTGTTATGTTTCTTACTATTATTATTTAGATTCACTGATACTTTTAGATTTCACAGCATTCTGAGTTCAAAGGACCATGTCTTATTCAACTGGGTATTGTCATTACTAAACATGATAATGGGAGATAGTGTGTTCCTCCCTAGTGCTATGCTTAATGCATTGTGTTTGCCTGTGATATCAATTTCTCTCACAACTTGGCCAGGTAAAGATTATTATCTGCCAGAACTGCAAAGACAAGATTTCAGTATTTTGCACTCCTCAACCGTACCCCATATTTTCTGAAAATACATCACTTATGTGCTTCGCCCCTTCAATGCATTTATGTCCTCTGTCAGTCTGATTTTTTTCTTCCCCATCCAAAGAAAGTTTGGAATTCTATCTGCACAGATTTGGGGTACATATTGCCCAAATACAGATTAAGTAGAAATTTTCTTTTGAAATGCAAACACCTTTGCAAGTAGTAACACCAGAAGTCAGGAAACATCATGTGAATGAGTTTACCAGATCTGTTTTTTAGCTAGACAAGACTTGTTAGGGGAGTGTGACTCGTGTGTGTGTGTGTGTGTGAATGAGAGAGAGATAGAGGGGGAGAGAGAGAGATGTGATGGGAGGGGAGTAGTCAAGAGTACTAGCCTCCTGATTCCAAGGCATGGCACATCTTCTCCCTTCTGTGGTCATTTTCAACAGTGGGTCCCTACCGGGAGTGGTACAGCTGGAAGATTTTTCTTTATTGGAAGCCAACTGTGGATGCTCTGGGGACCATTCTACCTTACCAGACTTGGGAGTAGTACAATGGTTCTAGGGCAGAAGTGAGTTTCCCTGGGTTTTGTCCTTGCCATTTTTCTGCTCTTAAGCAGGGACATGAAGTACAATACAATGGACAAGAGCCCTAAGGACTGGAATATGAGGCAGAGAGCTGCTCTCAGTTTATACTCCCATATGCTAATTATGGAAGTGTTTATTTCCCTATAGCATTGCTAACACTGGATATCATCATCTGAGCTTGCTTTTATTAACTTGTTATGGGAAGCTGATACCTTATTCTTTTTTTTTTTTTTTTTTTTTTGCAGTACGCGGGCCTCTCACTGTCGTGGCCTCTCCCGTTGCGGAGCACAGGCTCCAGATGCACAGGTTCAGCAGCCATGGCTCACGGACCCAGCCACTCCGCGGCATGTGGGATCTTCCCGGACCAGGGCACGAACCCGTGTCCCCTGCATCAGCAGGCGGACTCTCAACCACTGTGCCACCAGGGAAGCCCGATACCTTATTCTTTTAACTAGCATTTCTTAAAAATCCTTGTGAGAGTGAACATTTTTAGTATGTTTATTTGTCATTTTTATTTCTTCTTTTTTGACTTGTCAGTTCATATGCTTAACCCATTTTTCTTCTGGTGTTATCATGCTATTTTTATGTCCAAATCTGAATTTGTTATCCTTGGTAGTTTCCTGCATACTGGACGTAAAGTTGAATTCTCACCAAAAGCACTATTGTCAGAAAAATTATCTTAACAATTGGAGACAGGCCTCTAATTACAGGATATTCTTTCAGGAAAGTGCTGGGTGTGACTTTCTATTGATTGTCTATTTTACAACTCTTTAGAAGCAAGTGTTACCCACGAAAATGTTTGCCCAGTAGAGATACAAATAATTACTGACTGGTAGAACACACAACTAAAAGGTTTATAGACCGGTTGGACATTAGCTAGTTTTGCATCTAACCCATCAATCTATTAAATTGCCTATATATACTCAGATTCTCAAATAAGCTTAAGACCAATTTTAGAATCTTACTGGTTCCCTCATTAACTAATGAGTTAAATAAAATCTTTGACATATGTTCATTTTATATTAGCCTGAAAGTCATGAGTTTACCTTTTCAAAAATTACATCTCAACACCATTGGCTTTGAAAATTTCTCCCCAACTCCATTACCATTCATTGCTTTTACTGAGTACAAAGGAGGTTTAAAGTTTATATTCCTAGAATTAGAAAAGACACGTGTTGACCCTTTCCATACTCTCCTAACTCATCTCACTTTAAGTTCAAAATTGAAAACTCCAAATCAAAAGAATCCAGCTCATGGTCCTTCTTTTTTACTGAAAGTACAGGGTTCCTTCCCATGAAACCTGCCAGGACTCACAAACCTAACATTTTCTGTTTCCAGGTGGCTGCGGTGGAGTTTTTACAGCACCAATTTCCATCTTACTCAGCGTAATTTTAATGTCTGCCTCTTTCCGGGGGTCTTAGTGAACTGTTCCAGGAAGGGTTAGAACCTACATTAAATAATAATCATTAAAAAAGAAAGACAGGGAAAATAAATTCCTTCTGTTTACACATCCCAACCAAAGGTCATTGTGAATAGGCTTCTTGGCCGACTTGAGAAAGACATTAGTTACCCTCATAATTTCCTGCCTGGGTTTCTGCAACAGCCTTCTAAGTGTTGTCTCAGCCCCACAGTCCACTCTGCCTCACCCCTCACAACCACCAGCAAATACATTCTCCATATACCACTGACTTGATTTTATTTAGAAGTAACTGTAATCATTTCATTCCCCTAATTAAAGTCCTCAGGGGCTCCTCTCACTGCTGTGGGGTAATTAAGGATTAGCCCGTGCGTATGACTAACACGGCCCTTCAGCTCTGATCTCTCTGTAACTTTCCAGACTTACCATGTATGGCATCTGCTCACTCTCCTTTCTTTCTGGCTCTTCTGACTTATAACCCCCGAATGTCCCAAGCACTCTGACACCTCCATGCTGTCGAGTATGTTTACTTTTGTCTAGGATGCCTTACCCCTTTTCTAGTTAATTCTGACTTGTCTCCTAAGACTTAGCTCCAGCTCCATGTTCTCTTGTAGGCAAATCCTGATATCCCCTCCCAGGCTGAGTTAGGTGCTTTTTTGAGCTCCTCTGGCAGCAGCCAATGAACAGCCCCACTGTAGCCCTTAATACACTGTTTTATAATCATTACTTTTATTCTGTGTCATTTTCAGGGGACTAAGATTTACCCCTTTTTGTATTCTTAGGATTTATCCCATAGGCTTAATGTGGGGAATCCTCAAAAGAAATTAAATGTATGACCTCATCTTATGACTTACATCCTTTTGCAACAAAGAAGTTCCATAAGAACTGTATGGGAAACTTTAGACATCTTTAAAGTGCCCTAAATTGTCAAACTGAGATGTTTTTAAATGTGAAAGAATTTCCAGTCACCCCCTTGTCATTAAAAACTTGTTCTCTGAATATTGACCAAGCTTCTCAGTGTGTGTAGTGCTTCCAATGAAGTCATAGGATAGACATACAGAATATTTGACAAATCTGTTTGTGTGAAGTACTTCAGGGAAGAGAGAGTATCTTGGGTTTCTCTTAAATCCCCATACAGGACCTAATATATAGCTAGCCATTTACCAAGAGCTTAGTAAATACTTGTTGTTTGATTGACTATTTGAAATATATACAGTCAGTGCTGCCAAGAAACTCCCATTCTAATTTATTAAGCGGTGACAAGTTAGTGGTGCAACAGGGAAATTTGGGGATTATATCATAGCAGCGTAGCATGGTAATTTGGGAAGCACGTTACCGGCACTCATTTTGTCCGTAGACTCTGTATTCGAGAGAATGGGCCAATTCATCTACCTCATTTATACAATAACATTCACTTCTAAAGTTTTAAACCTTTTCTTTTTTTTCCATTTCTTTCCACCTGACATTCTATAGCTTCAACATATAGTTATACAACAATGGAGTACACCTCCAGCTTTAATCTGTCTCTTAAAATACAGACTATATTTACAACTACAGAACACCTAGACTTGGATGTTTGGCGCGTACCTTGTACACCACATGCCCAGATACGAGCTCATTGTCTCATCCTTCTCCTCCATCCACTCTCTAGGTTATTGGCTGCTAAGCTCTCTGTCATCTATAAATTTGTGACTGTGGATAAATTACTTAAACTCTCTAGGCCTTGGTTCTTCTGATCTGTAACTTATCTAACATTAAGTTTCTACCTCATAGAGTTGTTGTAAGGATTAAATGAGTTACTATATGTAAAGCATTTAGAATGGTTCTTGGCACATTTTAACTCTCAGTGAGTGAGTATTTGCTGGTATTATTTTTCTTAGTCTCACAACTTCAAAGTGTCAGAGCTGTCCTCATTACCACCATCTCCTTTACCTCCAAATCCATGGTCATTAATTCTTGTACATTCTCCTTTGTACTGATACTCTCTCTTGTGTTAATTCTCCTATTGTCCAGTCAGAAAAGCAGACACCGCTCCAGCAGTATCTAACAGAGGTTGTAATTTAGGAAATTGGTTTAAGAAGGTAATAGAAGAGAGACTTCCCTGGTGGTGCAGTGGTTAAGAATCCACCTGCCAGTGCAGGGGACACAGGTTTGATCCCTGGTCTGGGAAGATCCTACATGCAACAGAGCAACTAAGCCCGTGCGCCACAACTACTGAGGCTGCGCTCTAGAGCCTGCAGGCCACAACTACTGGGCCCATGTGCCACAACTACTGAAGCCTGTGTACCTAGGGCCTGTGCTCCACAACAAGAGAAACCACCGCAATGAGAAGCCTGAGCACTGCAACAAAGAGTAGCCCTCACTCGCCGCAACTAGAGAAAGTGTGGGCTTTCTCGCATTTCATTGCATGCAGCAACGAAGACCCAGCACAGCCAAATAAATTTATAAAAAAAATAAAGACACCCTTAGCTTATGAAGACCTTGAGGGAAATAATTAGCATCAGTTACTCAAGTGTCTATTTTTCCATTGCAACATAGTGTTTTTAATATGTGTGTGTATATATGTATATATATATATAATATATAATGTGTGTGTGTGTATATATATATGTATATATATATATGTGTGTGTGTGTGTGTACATGTCTATATCTTCAGTAAATTAAACATTTCTCAGGGCAGGAACATGATGTTATTCATTTTTGTACTAAGAGTCTTACACAGTGCCTGACCTTGACACATAATGATTCAAAATATGCTTGTGGAATAAATTATTGGACATATGGGGAAGGTAAGGAAATCATATACATGGAGTGAATCCTAAAGTAAGATTCTTCATTGTTCTGATTTCTGGTACGACAGAAAAATGGATGAATGATGTGAGAAGGAAAGTTTCTTGGATTCTTCCTTGAAGACTAACTATGACCCAAGTTATTTCTTGCAGGACAAATACAGGATGTCTAAATTGTGTAATTCAGCCAGGGATGGGGTACCAAGAGCTCAATATTTAAAGATGCAGCATTCAAGAAAAACTGGTTTGATAGCAATGAATGGATCTAGAAGATGAAAGCAGGAATGCAAGAGACAGAGCTGGCCACATAGAGATAAATAGGACTAGTTCAGAAGCTAAAAAGGCCAGATTCCCATTGAGGTCAACCATTCACACACAGCTTGGCAGCAGGTACTCCAAGGGGCCAAAACAGACTGGATAGAACTGTGAAAACTAGCCACTAACTCATGGTAGATTAGGCCTCTATCTACACAAGCACTTCTCACTGCTCTTCATATCAAGACACACATAGAAAACGATAATTCAGTGTCAGCACACCTGTAACTCATAACTAGAAATGGTTGGAAGCTCCGTTCTACTCAGTTCCTCTATGAAGTCTGTCTTTGGAGGCTTAGGTAGCCGATTATCAGTTCTGTACGTGTTAGTCAAGTAAAGCTGCTAGCTGTAGGGAAAGTAATTTCTTTGAACATGTATTTCACTGACATATTATTTGTGGTAGAAATGGAACAAACTCAGTTAATGACAGAACAAATTCTAATTGCTACTAAATACAGTTACCCATTTGAGACACAGAGCATGGCTTGATTGATACAGGAAAAGGCCTCTATGGATTGAGTTTTTACCCATAATTTTCTATTAATTTCTAAGTATACCACTATCACCAGTTAGTATTTATTAAATTTTCATGTTAAAGAAAAGGTAAAATTCTATCCTTGGGATTAATTGTCATAAAACACTGAGAAATCCACAGCCCTACTATGTGAGTACTTTCTAAACAACATGTACAAAGGTGAAAAAACAAAGCACTCTCACTTTTAATTAGAAATATTGTATTATGATAATTAAAGCCACCTTACAAATCTAGACATTTGATATAAAATATTTAGTTATTTGGTTGATCCTTTTACAATATAAATAAATTCTAATATTTATGGAGTCTTAAACATGTAGCTCAGAATGCTAAGAGTATTGCCAAGAGTATGTCTATGAGTTAAGTACTATTGTTAGCCTCATTTTATAAGTAAGGCTAACATTAGTTCTCAAAATCACATAGTTAGGGAGTGGCAGAGCCCTGACCCAAAATCATATTTCTCTAGTTCCAAAGCCCATGTTTTTACTAGGCCATACTGAGTTCTCTCTTCCAATAAAATGAAATTCATTTAACACTCAACAAATATGTATTAAGCATCTAATATGTACAAGACACCATGCTAGCTTATTTAGGTATGAAGATGAAAAAGATATGGCCCCTGTCAGGTTTTGTGGGGACTGAAGCTTATTTAATTTGGAGGCCTTCTTTAAGAGAAAAATAATAGATAAAGTAATGATATACATGATAAAGGGTAATTATTTGATGGAAATCCTTAAAATGTACGATGGCAAGTTAGGAGAAGGAGGCCCTTGGAAGAGTCCAGAATGCTCCATACAGGAGCCGATCATGAAGCCTGAACAGAGCTTGGCTAGAGGTAGAAAGGTAGGAGGCCATCCTGGCAGAGGAAACTACTTGACAAGGCTTAAGAGATGTGCCAGAGGCAGGACATCGCTGGAGAACTACAAGTAACTCGCTATGTCTGAGGCTGAAAATGTGTATCTGGAGAAGGTGGTGAAAAACCAGGCTAAAACAAGGTGGATGCCCGTGCCAGGGATTGTCTGTAGAGTGTGAATAGAAGAGGGTAGAGGGCAGAGCCATGGGAGAAACAGGCGTTGGAGAATGGTGAGGTAAAAGAGTGCACAGAAAAGTCTGGGAAGAAAGTACTTTCCATTTCTTAAATATTATCTGAGTTTGTTAGTGTCTTTGAATAATCATAAACAAAATTTCAAATTTTCACTTTGAGAATCTCTACCCTAATTCTTACAAGGCTGTCCCCCTTGTTTCAAACATATTTGGACCTACTGCCTTTCTTTTCTATGCTTATTCGGTGGTCCTTAACCATGGCTGCTAATTAGAATCACAGGGAGAACTTAAATAACACATAATGGAAATAGTGCTTTAGATCTGAGATTCTGATTTCTCGACTCCGGATGGGCCCCAGGGCAACAACAGTTCTTCAAGCATCTTCAGAGCATTTTAATGTGCAGCTCATGTTGAGAACCTTAGGTGATAATGTCCGATCCCACTAATTTGATTGACAACTGTAAACTAAGGATTTCTAATTTCATATACCTCCAGCCTTGACCTCTTTCCTGAGCTCAAACAAGTATACATTTGCTGTTTGATATTTTCACTTCTAATGGGTATTTCAAAATGACATGTTCAAAACAGCATTTTCGTGTTTTCCTTCAAACCTGTTTCTCCCCCGGTGCTCCCCATCTCAATAAATAGCATCATTTACCCACTCAGAACCTGAACCCAGGAGTCATACTTAATTCCCATTTTCCCCTCACATTCCATTTCTAATCCATCAGCAAGTCTGACTGCTTTACTTTCCAGATAGTTCCTGACTCTGTCCACCTCTCACCATCTCAAACACTATAACCCGGTTCCAAGCCACCATCACTTCCTATCTAGATGACTGCAGTAACTCCTAAATCATCTTTTAGCTCTCACTCTTCTTCCCTGAAAGTCAATTGTCCACACAGCTGCTAAAGTGTGGTGGCTCTAGTTATGATTCAGTTTAAGAACCACTGGCTAGAAATAAAAGAAGCCAGTAGAAGAAGGTCTTGTCTTCATGTACCCAGAGACTGAGGCCTTCCCAGTTCACCTGGCAAAGCCAGCTCTTGGCCTAGACTTGACACTTCTTCCAGCCTGCTTCACCTCATGGT
Source organism: Monodon monoceros (assembly GCF_005190385.1). Classification (NCBI taxonomy): domain Eukaryota; kingdom Metazoa; phylum Chordata; class Mammalia; order Artiodactyla; family Monodontidae; genus Monodon; species Monodon monoceros. The sequence goes on along the minus strand of NW_021703774.1, from coordinate 77,267,987 downwards.
ACCTTCAAAGTTCACATTATAGCCTAATATCCAACCCATTCCCCATCTCCCAATTCTACAGTCCAGCTGCTCACTGATATTTGGACCTGCCTCATACTCTTGCAGCCTGGAAATAGGACTTAATATTTCCATTCACCTTGGGACTTGCTTAAACTAGTGGTCTCTCAGTTGTTTCCCACACTGCCTTCTGCCTTCTTCCTAGCCTCAGAGTACTTCAAGGCTGATCTGACAAAATTATGCAGTAGCCTAAATTAAATCATTTAATAGTCATTCAGTAAGGCCTCTTAATTGAAGATGCTGAAGATGTGTCCTTGTTTAGCTTGCTCTGCTGCCTGAAATTCTCACACAAAGTCTTTTTGGGGGAGAGATGGAAGGGAGGAGGACAGTTAGTAGCTGCTAAAATGTGTCTGAGTTAGGCCTCTCCAGGGAAACATAACCGGTAGTTGTGTGTGTGTGTGTGTGTGTGTGTGTGTGTGTGTGTGTGTGTGTGTGTGTGTGTGTGTGGAGAGAGAGAGGCAGGGAGACAGAGATAATAGCTGGAGACAGAAAGGCAGAGACAGAGATATATATAGAGAGAGACAAAGATTTATTTTAAGAAACTGGCTTACATCATTGTAGAGGCTGGCAAGTCTAAAACACACAAGGTAGGCCAGCAGACTGAAGACCCAGGGAAAAGTTAATAATGTAGTTCAAGTCCATAGGCAGTGTGCTGGCAAACTTCCTTCTTCCTTGGGGGAGTTCAATCTTTTTCTATGAAGGCTTCCAACCAATTGAATGAGGCCTTCCCATATTATAGAGGGCAATCACTTTATTCTAAGGCTACTGACTTAAATGTTAATATAATCTAAAAATACTTTCACAGGCATCTAGAACAATGTTTGACCAAATATCTGGGTACCATGGCACAGCCAAGCTGACATATAAATTAGTCATCACAAAAGGTAAATGTCATTTGGAAGAGGTAATAAACCCATCATGCAAATTATGTACACTTCTATATAAATTATAGTGTTCCCATTTAAGTCAGTAAATGCTCTTCAAGTACTTTCTCATGTTACTTTTTATTTCCCTCAAAGAAAAGTTATTTTAGGTATTATATATAGGTACATTAAAAAGAGATTTGATTTTGATAAAAGTAACTATGGTTCCCAAGTAAATAACTGAGTAGACAATTCAAAACAGAGTTGTAAACTCCATTCTAGAAGTTGCTTTTTAGGTATTACGGTAAGTTTGCATCAAAAGCACCTCAGAAGAAAGTTGCTGAAGGATGTGGGGAATATTATGGATGTCCTCTAACCTGCAAGTGCTAACAAACCCAAAGCCTTGTCTATCTTATTCCCTATTATCTCTAGCACAGCATCAGGTACTTTGTGGACATTCAACAAATGCTTGTGGAAGGAATAAGTGACCCTATAGGTTCTCAATTAAAATTGGTTTTATCTTTTGCATTCTGTATATGATGCCTCTCCGGGGCCACAGAGTGTATGACTCTTGTGATGTCTCCTGGCTCTTTTTTTAAAAATCAATATAGGTTGGTGAGAGGAGGACAGTACAGGGTATAGTGACAGCATGCATAGTGGTTGGACTGTCTGAGGTCATATCCTGATGCCACCACTTACTGTCTGTGTGATCCGGGACAAATTACTTAACTTCTTTGATCTTCAGTTTACTCATGTGTAAAATGGGGATAATGACAGTACTTATCTTACAGAATTAATGGGAGAACTACATGAGAATTCATGTGAAGTGTTTGATAAAGAACCTCACACATGGTAATATTGTTAAGTATTATCATTATTATCATCATCATTATTATTATAGTAGTAGTGGCGGTGGTAGTGGTGGTGGTGGTGGTGAGGAGGAACAGTTGTCGTTTAGTGATTTTACTGTTGTTTAATTAAATGCTTCTTTTTAAAAAATGATTTAGTTTTGGCTGCATTGGGTCTTTGTTGCTGCATGCGGGCTTTCTATAGTTGCAGCAAGCGGGGGCTACTCTTCGTTGCAGTGCACGTGCTTCTCATTGCGGTGGCTTCTCTTGTTCCAGAGCGCTGGCTCTAGGCGCATGGGCTTCAATAGTTGCAGCATGGGGGCTCAGTAGTTGTGGCTTACAGGCTCTAGAGCGCAGGCTCAGTAGTGGCGGTGCACGGGCTTAGTGGCTCCGCAGCATGTGGGATCTTCCTGGACTAGGGCTCGAACCCGTGTCCCCTGCAATGGCAGGCGGATTCTTAACCACTGCGCCACCAGGGAAGTCCCTAAATGCTTCTTAAAACAGATAACCTGTAAAGACTTATCTCATTGCTCTGGGGTAAAATCACTGGCTAGGTGAATTACTTATACCTCACTTAAACAGAGTCTTCAAAGTTGACATTATGGCCCCAAACCACTTTTCTGGCTATGATCCATATCCTCAGCTCCAAACACTGGATACCTCCTTATTTTGGGGTGTCTCTCTAATGTCATGAAGGCAGTAAGACTAGACACTCTGGTCATTTTTCATACTTTCACTGTACCTCAGTGATATTTCTGTTCCTTCTAAGGTGACATTAGCTAAACTCAGCAGGTGTGAGATGAGTGGCCCTTAGTTTTTACAATATTTTACTGTTACTCCCTCATGTTGTTTAGAGTTTAGTGTTAGTCTCAGGAGGACATTTCTTGGTGTCTGGGCGCCAGTGGAGCTTAGTGTCAGGCTGTTGGTGGTCACAAGGACCCATGCTTTCTGGGGAGAGGAAGGGTGTTAGCCAGGTGTCCTGGCCAGCTTCCAAGTTTCGCTTAGTGAATTTTACCTCCTGAAATTCCCTCCTGTCCTTTCAATTGGATATGGTATTCCTCTTGGCTTCCTGTCCCAAACTGAGGTCCATGGGATTGTGGTGCGGCTGCAGAACAGCTGCTGCATTCCACCACCATGGTGCTGTGCATGGGTTCCAGTGGTGGATGAAGCAAGAGGCTTATGCACAGTTTGGACAAAGTATCAGCTTGCAAAATATTTGGGAACCCTCCGGGACGAAGGACTCTGGGCAGAACAGAGATGCTGTAGCGGTGACGTGCACTGATTCATTGCTATCTCCGGGAATGTCATGGGCCTTAGCAGTGTGGACATGAGCCCATGTGGTTACTTGTTCTGCCAGTCTAAGAGCCAGTGTGAGAGGAATGGCTGCATGGTGTTCACAGCAGGATGCAGTGATTGACAGGAGTGGGAAGCCCCAGGGGTGAATTTCAGCTGCTAGATATGGCCAGATGGGAAAGGCCTCCCATGTGTGCTGGGATGGGGATAGGGCCTTGTAGGATATCTAGCCCACTGAATTACCTTGCATTTCAGAATTTATATTTTTTGGTGGAATGCTAATGGCCCATAACCGGGAGGAATGTGATAAATACAGTAATGACAACAGTGAAATCCTACACACTGACAGTGAAATCAAAATACTTGCCTGGTGTGAGCCTCCCATGACTACATATAGGGAAGGAAAAAGAGAAAAGCAAAATATTTGAGATATCTAATGTTATGACAACAACCAGGGCTCTACTTTATCAAAAAAAAAAAAAAACTAAAAATATCAGTTTCAAGTCATGGGAATAATAGAAAGAGTATATTTACTGTACCTTCTGGGAAATCTCAGACCTTGAAATTGTGCAGAGAACCTCCCCTCCCCCACTATTTCACACATTTCTGAGTCTAGCCTAGGATTTCAAGATGAATGCCCCAGTGGTTGTGGAAGAAATGATCCGGTGATTACTTGTCATTCATATGACCATGGAGACTGGGTTTGGGAAAACGGAACTAATTTGTTCCAACGAAGTCAGGCAATGACTTGAACTTGAACCACAAATATATGAAAAGTCCTGGAACTATACGTAGTTTTTCTCTTCTTTCAGCATCCTTTTCTTTTCCCCATAGCCCTCCTAGCTTCCTTTGTTTTCTCTGTTTGCGCCAACATTTCTTTTTTTCTATGCACTTTGTTTCACCCCAATCCCATTGTTGAGGAGGCTGAAAGCAGTGATTCAGGTAGATAGTGAACTAGAAAAGGCTCTGTTCTTCATTTCTAAATCGATCCTATAGAAATCACAGAAACCACGAGAGAGGTGGATTTTAGGAACTAACTTAAAATGGTTAGAAAGAAACCCCTGGGGAGATTGCCCTGGTGGCAGAAGCCCTGGGAAGAGGCAAAATGAGCACTGGGGAATACTTCAAATCTCTTCTTTCCTCTCTGCAGTGCTGCTCTGAGAGAATGCCTGCCGCATCCCTTCTCAATCAGTCAGTCCTGAGTCAACAGGAAAATTCAGGTCAGTGCCAAAAGCCTCATTGTTGAGAAAGGCTGCTGAGAGCAGATATTCTCTTCTTTAGCTCCACAAACCTTTAGGACTTATCCTAGGAGAACTACTGCCTCCTATGTCTACTCCCAAAAGCCCAATCACATGCCTCTTCCCCAGAGTTCTTTGTCATACATTTTAAATATTTTGCTCCTTCCAGACTCTGGACCAACCACTGAAACACCTTGTCACACCTCAAGAATCCATAAAGGCTCTATCTCAGGCTACTTCTCCTTCCACACAAATTAAACCACCAAAATAGACCTTGAAGTTTTGCACACTGGGGGATTTCTCTTCACCACTATTTTTGAGAGACTTCCCAGAGTGCAGCTGTAGTGTGAAAGTAGTTCATTTTTGGTATTATGCTAAGTCATCTGTGAGCCTGAGATTTTCCCTCCGTTTTCAATTGGTTGTAGAGATCTGCATCACCATGCAGGCCCAACAGTTGAGGGAGAGGAGTCCATGGGCCCCTGGGAGTGTTGAACCATTTGTTCATACACTTTACTTGCACCTGCTCGACCCTCTCAGGCCCAGTGTTGGATGTTCTGTTTCCTTTGTTCAATGGATTGCTGCTGCTTTCTCTTCACTAACTTGGTAGATCTGAAAATACGTAGGCCATGGCAAAAAGTTCGGGTCACGTAGCCACTTGGCTATCCTGTGGTCAGGCTCTCAGTCTCTACTAGGGCCCATAGCTGTTTATCAAATGATGGATAATGTCTGTTGCAGGGACATGATTTGTTTTAGAATTCGAGGAGTCTGCCCTGAATATCTCCTAGTGCAAATTGCTGGAGGCTCCACATAGCATCCTTAACCCAGTACCCTAACCACCTTAAATACCTCTAGCACTGTTATCTCTGCTGGGTCATATGGCCCAACCTGCAAGCAAACCTGTTATGGAGCCTTTCGTGTTCTGGGGTGTACTCAAGACTAACACCCTTCTGAGTCACCTGATAAATGGATTAAAACATTATTCCTAAGTATGATATATGCTACATTCCAATTTGAAAGAGGACTACCAAACACTGTGCCTCTTTCTTAGTGATGGAGGGTTCAAGATGCAGTAATTTGTACTCTACCATAAAGAGGATATCTTAGCATGTCCCTTACCATTGCACCCCTAAAAACTTCATTAATTAACTTCTATTAATGCTGAAGGCTCCTGAATTTATGTGAGGTTATCTCCAACCCTCTGGCTTACAGGTATCTAATTATGGAATCTATATCCTGTTCACTACATCCAATGTTAGCCTCATGGTGATTAAGGAAATGCGAACAAAACAAAAGTTTTCCCACCTATAATATTGGCAAGGTTTACAAAATGATTTAATGATTTACATTTCTTGAGTTTCCCAGGATTTGGGGACTTGTAACTCCTAAGCATTGATAATGAGAATATAAACTGGTACACTTCTATAGGCAGTATAGCAATATCTATATTTGATGTCTATGATATGTATACACAATTATATGCATATGTAATGTATATATTTATATAACTTAATAATAATACATATATAATGTTGTACATACATATAAAACATAACTATAAAACCTTTATAACTTCTGATCCAATGATCTCATTTCTCTTTCTTTATCCTAAAGGAATGTAAGTAAGGGCAAAAAAAATGCATACAAAAGAACTTCCATTGTAGCACTGTATATAAGAGAGTAAAAAGGAGACAAACTGAATGTCTACTAATAAAGTCTTGCAAATAAATTATAATACATACATAATTTCATACAATGAAATATTATGCCACCACTGAAAATGATAATGTAGAGTTATTTGACATGCTGTACAGTAAAATAAAAATCATTTTATAAAAATCACTTCCTCAGGAAGTCATTCCTTCCTCCTCAGGCTAAGTTAAATTCCTTGCAATATGCATAGCGCCCTGGACTTTCCATACGACAACACTAACTTCTCTTGAAAAGTCTTGTTGAATATCTATCTTCACACTTAGTAAGCTTTAGGACAGGGGTTGCTTATACCTGCATCTCAGTTCTTAGAACTGTGCATATTAGATTCAATTAAATGGATGTGACTTTAATAGTATATTTCCATTTATATAAAACATGTGTGCCTATTTGTATATATGCATAGAGAGATGCTTAAAGAGATGCTCATTAAATATGAGCAAGGCTATCTCCAGTTTTAAGTAATTACTATTTTCTTTTTTATACTATTCTGTGGTATATGAACCTTTAAAATTAGCACTAACCACTTTCCACAAAACAATTAAAATCATTTCATTCTCTTTTACAAAATTCTCAGTAAGTATTTTTGATGCTATAAATGATAGTGCTTTTCTCATAATAAAATATATTTAGGGTGATCCAACATTTAGTACAATCCAACACATTGTCCTTTCTCTGCCACACATGTAGCGACTTGGTATCAGACCAAAACAATGATACCAGGAAATAATAAGTCCTGCTAAATCACTTCTCCTCTGTCCCTGCCACAGCCAGCTTAGCTTAAGAGATTCTCTCAGTTGGCTGCTGAGCCAACAAGGGGGTGGGTAGACCACCATGTGTCCTTTGTTGAAAGTACACTGTCTTTAAGATTCCAACAAAAATCCAAACCCAGAAGCTCTACCTCTTTCTCTCATCTGTTCTATACTCACCCCCGCAAAATAGAATTTAAGTAGTTATATCAGTCGGGACAAGATAGATTATACTTCAGTGACAACTCCAAAATCCCAATGACTTAAAATGACAAAGGTTTATTTCTCTTTCTGACAACACATCTGTCACGTGTTGGCTAGAGCTCCCTGCATCAGTTCAGGAATGATGGAACAACTTCTCTCTGGAGTATTGCTTTCACCCATGGGAGATGGAATACTGCACCCAGCTCTTAAAAACCCTCCCCAGAAGTAACATCATTCTACTCGTATTTTACTAGTTAAGATCTTCTATGTGCTCAAAGGGAGAACCAGAACTATTTGTTTTCTGCCAGTAACTGTCACAGTAGCATAGCCTCCTACACACTCAAGCTAATTTTAGTTCACCACCTTATATCTAGGTCATGTTAATGATGCATTCATTAAAATAATTTTCTGAATGCTACTATATGGTTCAAGTCTACGCTATCTGCTAAGAATATGGGACTTGATAGATGCACAGTCTTTTAGTAATACTTGCTTCATCACGTGATCAAAAAACTTCATACATCTTTTCAAAGCAATTGAGAATACTAGATTATAAATAAACGTTGTAAAATAAACTTAAAAGCCTCTGCTTTGTGTTTTTCTTTAAAGTGAAACTGCCAAGAGAATGGACCAAAGTATAGGGCAAAGAGGTCTGAGTCGGAATTACACATATAGAATGTAGAGAACAGAAAATGCCAAGTGCCAAAAAGTCCATTTCTGGCAGATGTGTGTAAGGGAGCAAAAGCTGTGCTGTCCTTTCTGGTGGCCCCCACATTCTCACTTGAGCTGAGAACCAGCCTTTACAGCCGTTGTACATCTGCTGCATCAAATGCAAAGGGTGGGGGACCGTGTCCTCATTGGAGTCTGGAGGAACAAATGCTGAAAAATGGCTGAACATTTCCTCCTGGATCCAGATCAGGCCCATACCATAGACTGGGGGGTACCCTGTCTTGGTCATTGCTTTGGGCTGGAAGGTCCATTGCAAGGGTAGAGCAGCCACATTTTCAGCCTGTGAAAATTCTGTTGTCCGGTGGAAACTTCTGCTAGGTCAATGAATAAATCCTTATAAATCCTGGGAGGCCACTTCCCCAAAAGGCTGGTACACATTTTCTGTTAGAAGTGTGATGGGTAGCAGGCTTGGGTAGCACTGTCTGTCCTAAGAAGGTTATGGTTTTGTCATAGATGTAATGAGCTACGGTGAGTCAATTTACTGTTTATTCATATACTTGATTACATGGCAGTTGTACCTGATATTCATATATCCTGTGAAAAATTGTGGTGGAAGCTGTGTAGCACACGTGTGGGGATTAAACCCCAGTTTTTGTCCTCAATTCACTCAGTGGGCAATGCTGCTCCCTTTGTCAACATCAGAAGCCTTGTTTCCAAATTCACATATGGTTGTATAGCTTAATGACTTGATGAGTATGGACTGTCATTTCTTAAGAACAAAACGTTCTCTCTTTCAAACTACGTGAGAATGAACTGCTGATGGCTGCTCTGGGATTTTTAATGGGAATAGTAAGCCCTGTAATTACTATTCTGGACTGCTGTCACCCACCCTCTCTTTTGCCAAGTTGACTAAAGGTCACCTAATTTTTCATCATCAAAACACGAAGTGTCCTAGAAAAGTGGAAATCGTTGTTAAATGAAAACCAGTTAAAAAGCGCAGGCCAAAAATTGTTGGCAACCTTCATGCTGAATTATGCAGTTTGCACATTGCAAGCAGCCTGTGGGTCCCGAAGCTGTCACAAATGACAGGGGAATGTGACTCTTTCTCCCAACAGAAAGGGCCTCTGCCCAGTAGCCTGGGCCCTGGGCCATTGCTGCACCTTCTACTGCTCCCAGTGAAAGCTCTCCATTTCACCCGCAGGTGGAACTGTTATGATGTGGAGAATGCATATTTACTAAATTAGTTTTTCTAAGCATGGAACAGCTTAGCTCTTCACAGGTCCACGAGCTATGTCTTTATTTCTCCCGATTCACAATGGTGAAGGCTGTTCTCAGCGCCAGTGCTCCCCATGCTCTTCCAGCTCTCCCAGGTACCCAGTGTGTACGTGGCACCCAGGCTTCTCAGCAGAGCCTCCCAGCAGTACTCACACTCTGGTCCCTTCCATCTCTTCTTCCACTTCTGGTGCCCAGACCCTGGTCTTAGAGCTAAGAGACCTGCCCTGTTGTGATGAATTAGATCTTCATCATGCATTAAGCATTAATCCGAACTGGTAGCTCAAAGTGAGTAAGGGTTTACTCAAATGATATATTTGTATTATGACAAAGTTATTTAATATTTAATCCAAAAGAATGACAAAGAGTGGGAATTCTGGGACAAAGGATGTGGGGACTTTTAGCCTTGGGATCGGCGGCAGTTTGAGGACCCTTCCAATCAAACCACAAAGGTGGCTCCTCTTCTCACCTAACTTTTAGGTTGGCGCTGCACATAGGTGAGGCTGATGAAAAAGAACAGTGCTATTGTTCTTGGGTGTAGGCTTCCCTATCATGAGCATGCTTGCTCAGGAGAAGTGCTTTGCTTTATTTAGTTGTTTCATGCACCATACTACATACTGTCTCAGAGTAGCCACTGGGGTTGTACTACAGATCTTTCCCTGCACTGACTACTGTGAAAGATGTATTAGAATTTTACATAGCTTAAGGAGGGAATTAGACAGTTTCTAAACCACGTGGGCCTAGGGAACCACTGTAATGTTTTGTTTTCTGTGGGCCTACCTACAAATTTCACTTTGGTCTATAATGCCTGGCTCAAGAAACCCGGCTCAGGAATATCCTGCCCTGATATTTCCTTTCTATTATACATGGGGGATTCTACTGCCTGCCTGCCTCCTTCCCTCCCTTCCTCTTTCCCTTCCTTTCTTCCTTCCATCCTTCCTTTCTTTATTGCACAGTCTTGGGACCAATTTAATATGAGGATCAAAATCAACATGTGACAATGTAAAAAAAACAAAACAGAACCAAAAAACCTTCCAAATTCATTGAATGCAAATTTTCAGGTTACAAAGTTCTATTATAGAATGACATCAACAATGTAAAAAACTATGTAGATCAAAAATTCTGAAATATCAGAAAAGCTTATCATTTGGGTGATTTAGATCTTCTTTATATTAATCTTTATTTCCACACATTCCAGAATAGGTTTAAGTTAAAACAGAAAACACATGTTGCTTAAAAATTAAAAGCATTGACTCTGGAGTTAATGAGAGCTTTGTTCAAGTCCTAGGTCCACTGAAAATGGATTTTGAATGTAAAACAGTTGATTTCAATGAGACTATTCTTAGACTCAAGTGAGACAAAGGGTGCAGAGACAAAAGGTCTTTAAAATATATATATAAAGGGATTATAAGCAGTGTCTCAAACATCCCCAAGGGCACATGGCAGCAAAGCCAGAAGTGAGTCCTGTGCTTAACTAACTGCCCCTGGATCAGTAGCACGTGGTGGGTACTGGTTCTCAGAGCAAAGCAGGAGTCTAGTTGCTAGAACTAAACTGTAAGGTCAGAGCAGGAAATGCAAGGTTTATGTAGGGCTGAATTTCTTGAGCTCACTTACTCTCTCCCTACACTTGACAAGGCTGGCTCCAGAAAAGGGACCCAGACTGAGACTGCAAAAAATGATTGCTCAGCTATGAGACTGGAGAATTGTGGAAAAAAGGCAACCAGTAGATTATTATAAAATTTTCTTTTTAAATAATGAGATGTTGCAGACAGTTTCCAATGATGTTTTTTAGCTTAACAGGACTCTTATAGGCAATTTCAATACTTATGTTTTGGGACATAAACCTGCCTTTAGTTTGTATGATAATGAGCCATGCTATGACAAATGTACCTTGGCAGTCCTCTTAGACAGTGGAATCCCAGTGGCAAGTACCAGCAGGAGCAGCAGGTGTACGAATGATCCAGGGATCAAGCAAAGCAAGTGATCCATCTGGCAGTTTCTCATCATCTAGAAAAACAAAATTACTGATGAGAGGGGGTGTGGAGTATGAGGGTCAGGGAAAGAAAAACAAGCTGTAGGGCTATGATCCATGAAGCAGGATTGCCTAAAAGCCCCGCTTGAGAAGCAGTGCGGTATTCTGGACACAGTAAGGAAAGCAAAGCAGTCCGTTCATTGGTTCAGCTTGCTCCCCCATGTGCTTTAGTGATGCCATTAGCAGCAGTAATACCAAACTCAAGCCTAAGAGCACTTTTACTTCCCTTTCCCTCCTTTCCATGGGAGTATGCGTCTCCAGCCTCATTTGGCTTTAAAGAACTGGGAGCTGTTCAAACTGTTCCAAGCAAAGAAGGTTTTCTTGTAAGACTTCAACAAAGAACTCCTGAGAAGCTAAGAGGAACTGCAGTAGAGTAAGGCTTTATAGGCGATCTAATCAGTACTAAGACAAAACGGTCTCGCAATTCATCATGACATCCATATTTCTTTCTATGCCTATTTATTTCTATACTCTGATCTCTCATTATACTTGCACTGCTTATTCACAGCTTTTGGGTCCTCAAATTTCAGCTTAAACATGGCTCTGTCTTATCCTAGCCACCTGGGATGTGGGTAGGACAGATGTGCTTGAAAGGGATGTGACCAGGATAGTCAATAACTACTACTCGCTTTGTTCATTAAAAATCACAACCTGGGCTTCCCTGGTGGCGCAGTGGTTGAGAGTCCGCCTGCCGATGCAGGGGACACGGGTTCGTGCTCCAGTCCGGGAGGATCCCACATGCCGCGGAGCGGCTGGGCCCGTGAGCCATGGCCGCTGAGTCTGCGCGTCCACAGCCTATGCTCCACAACGGGAGGCCACAACAGTGAGAGGCCCACGTACCGCAAAAAAAAAAAAAAAAAAATTGCAACCTACAATGGGGAAATTGTTAGAGTCAGGAGAGTATAGACTCCATAAGGACAAGAACCATTCCATCTTGTTCATCATGGTATCCACAGTACCTACAACAACATCCAGCACATAACAGCTCAATGGTTAAATGAAGAATTTCAGGAAGCATTTCATGCTCATCCCTGTATACAGAGTATTGTGTTTTGTAGTAGAGGAAAAGGATAAAAGATAATTTTAATAATTAGAATCCCTGACTTTAAGGAGTTCTAATCTAATTGAAAAAAGTATGTCATGCAGATACAAAATCGTACAGATATAATGGGTTTATCAGTAATGGTCCTAAGAAAAGTAAATGGCATACTTGATGGGACAACTGAAGAAACTTTAATTAAGGGATTATTTTTTAAAAAGTTAAGGGAAACAAACAAGGGATGGTGTTATCACTGGAGAGGTAGCAGGAGATCAGAATGTCACCATCCCTAGGTCTGAAGACACAAAAGGAGGGAGAAGTTACTAGAATGGTAAGAATAAGCTGTGATTGTGCAATAGGGCTGCTGGACAGGAGCTGTGGCCTTTGGTAGAGGTAGTTGGGGAGATGGGAAAAAAAAAACCTTGCCTTAATTCACCTCCAACCTCTGATTTCTTACTTGTGCCTCCCACTGACTGACTCCCAACCTGAAGACAAAAGGCAAGGGAGCTCACGGCAGAATATGAAGTTACTCTTCTGGGGCATAATACAGGGCACAGAAGAATGAAGAATATATCATATGAGGAAAATAGTAAATATCTAGCAAAGGGGGATAATATGTTATTCTTTTGGTGTTCTGAGACTCAATTTCCAATGTTGGGGAGGGGGTTCCCCTCACACCCAAAAGCAATTCTCAGAAACCAATACAGTGTCAGAATTCAACTCAATTCTGACACTCTCTACCCAGAGATAATAACCCAGATTCCACAGGTCCAGTCACACAAGACTGTCCGCTGCGGGCCCCCTTCACCCCCCCATCCCCCCCACCATCCAACTTCAGATACCAGTCACAAGCCCATGTGGTGACCTGTGCTTCTGATCAACTGGCTACAGAGTGGAGGCGCCAACAACCCCCTCCAACTTAGGATGCCAATCGCAAGTCCAAGTTGTGACCTATACTTCCGACCAACTGGCTATAAATCAGAAGTTCCCATGACCTCCTCCTTGGGTTCAATTAATTTGGTACAGTGGCTCACAGAACTCAGAAAATATTTTACTTACTAGATTAATGACTTATGATAAAAGGATATAACTCAGAAACAGCCAGACGGAAGAGATGCACAGGGCAAGGTATGGGGAAAGGGGGGCAGAGCTTCCATGCCCTCTCCAGGTGAGCCACTCTTCTCAAATCTCCACATGTGCACTAACCTGGAAGTTCTCTGGATCCTATCATTTTGCGTTTTTACGGAGGCTTCATTACATAGGCATGATTGATTAAATCATTGGCCACTGGTGATTGATTCAACCTGTAGCCCCTCTTTTCTCCTTGGAGGTCAGCTGATTGGACTGAAAGTTTTAAGTCTCTAACCAAGTGGTTTGCTCCACTGGCAAGCAGCCCCGGTCCCTGGATGCTTTCCAAAAGTCACCTCATTAGCATAACAAAACATCTTTATCACTTTCAAAGTTTAGCAAATTCCAAGAATTTGGGGAGCTGGAAACCTGAAACTGTGGAGGAAGACCAAATACACAGGGGAAATATATTTTGGTCATCTGGTATTTCTCATAAATTCTTATAAATCACAATATTCTTATAATCACAATATTGCAATTATTAATGTGATTTTTATCTTTTCACTTTATTGAATGTGGTTAATTCCTTTTCCAGCCAGAAGCAGACTGTTAAAGCAGAGAAGCAAATAGAAATAGGCCATCCTTCTGCTCTCAGTCTCAAGGCTGATTCTTAGCCATGGGGAATGTATAATCTTGAGAGTCAGGTTTTGAGAACAAGGAAGTTCTCAATTTCAGAAGTTACCTGTAGAGTTAAAAAATGAATCTTAGAAGCTGGAAGGCTGATTTTTGCCATTATCAATAATATAGAGAGGAAGGAAAATTTTTTCCAGTAGAGGCTGGCAAGAGAAGAGAGAGGAAGAAGCAAGAGTCAGAATTCTCACTTGTTAAACCACTCCCTGCATAGCTGAACCATAATAGAGGACACTGTGGGGAAAACATTCAAATAAATTTGGGGGGACATCTCAGAGTTTGACAGAGGGAGGATGGCTTAGTTTTTACACTTCCCAGGGCACAGGCAGAGAGAATTTTGTAAGCCCTGCGGCAAAGAGCTGTATTTAGCATAACATTACAGAGAAAAATGATGGCGCCCAGAGAGGGGCTCAGAAATGTGTGAGAAGGGTGTCCAAGTGGGTAAACCAGAGGACAGCTTCAAAGGGCCCTGTACAATTAAGCATAGTGTAGGGAAGTCTGCTGCAATTCCTAGGCCTTTAGAGGTATCCCCCAAATTAGAAGAGGCTGAGGGTGGAATGAGTGAGTGGGCCACCATGAGAGGAACCTTATTATCCAAGGCTGTGGTCAGAACTGCAGAGCCTAGCATCATGCTCTAAAAGTTAGATTCAACCAGTTGCACCTCAGAAAATGCCAGCACAAGAGGCCCAGATTCAAGACATGATCAACCAACTAACATCAGAGACCAGTGAAGGACACAGAGGAGAACATAATGATATGAGCCCATCTCTCAATCTCTGTGAGATCATATAAGTCTTCTTATGTGTGTGTGTGTATGTGTGTGTGTGTGTTCATGATATGTATATATCATGACCAGCAGAGTGGGGACTGGAGAGAAAACACTACTTTCTCCTTGATAACCTGAGTTAACCAGAAAAATATTTTTTAAGAAGATCCTAAATTTCCTTTAGAGGGAAAGTTTAAAACTGTACCTCCACCAGTATTTTTCTTCTCTGGAGAAACAGAGAGATTTGATAAATATTTAGAAAGTAAAAATAATTGATTAGATTGGGATGATGGAGAAGATAGAGGTTAAGATTTCTAACTAGCTTCATGACTGGCTGGATGGTGGAAGGACCAAAAGAGAGAATATAGAAGAAGTAGCATATTTAGGTAGGACGATGATGAGTTCAAACACGGACACATTGAGATTGACTGTCTATGGGACATCCAGACATCCAAATGGATATTAAGACTTAAAGCAAAGGTCTAGGCTATGATTATAGACATGATAGTAGTTAAATAGCTGTAATGAATAGTTGCCATCAAAGAGTACTTATTTTGTGGCAAACCTCATGTGAAGCACTTGGCAAATGTTGACCCAGATGATTATTACCAATAAAATAGTTACATTCAGGTTCAGAGGGGTCCAATCTCCTACATAAATTCAAACAGCTACTAAATAGTATAGCTTAATCTTAAAGTCCACTTTTATTCCAAACTCATGTTTTATGTAATACCTCCAGCCCTGAGAAACCACTAAGAGCAGATGTGAGGAATGAGGGGACTGGTGGGACAAGGGTAAATACCTGTGAAGTACCAGCATTTAAGGTGTGGGAACAGGAATAGGTGGCAATGAAGGAGCCAAGAGGAAAAAAAAGCCAAAAAACCAAAGAAGAACCAGAAAAGTATACACCAAGATAATAGCCTTTTTCAAATCAGAGGTCAGAATCAAGGCTGTCAAATTCAATAAAGAGAAACTGGGCAAGCCCAGCAGCAATAGATCCTAAGATAGAGATGGTGCGTCCTAGACTGAGCTTGAGAATGACTAGAGAACACAAGCAACCTACATGAGCAAGAATCCCAGACCTTCACTTTTTTACTTACCACGGGTATACCAGTGCCCCTCTCAGCTCCCGCCTATGGCTGAAGGAGGAGGAGGAAAAAGCCTGAGCTTGGTTAATGGATGGATGACTTGAAACAGGGGTAAAAGAAAAAACTCGATGACGGCTGCACTACAGCTTCACCTGGGGGTGGTTTGAGAGACAGTGGCAAGGAAATCTGCTCAAGAGACTGAGCTATAGATGATGCAGTTGGTGGAAGGAAAAGTGTTCCTAAGTTAGAATATGTATGGACTAATAAGCAGTGGTGAATGGCCTGGTCAGCTCGCTGCTCTGGGACCTGAAAGGAGAAAGACCGGAACATCAAAACAAGGAGGCTTGAGGTAGAGGCATATGGATGGAAATATGGGCGTGAACACGAGTGCGAAGATCATTGCATCACGTGTTAACACCCACCAGAGAGCTTCTGTAATGGAAGAGGCTCTAAATAATGAAGTAGACAAAACTATTTGGCCAGCTAATATTAGACAGATTTTGCTAGCTGCCTCCCTAGTGCTGGCATGATGAGCACACAAACCAAGTGTCCACGGTAGCAAAGATGAAGGCAACACTTGAGTCAATGTGAACACCCACTTACAAGGCCCATTTAGTTATATCTGCCTCTAAACTCCCACCTTGCCAGCAACATAGACCAATACTGAGACCTCAAAACGTCCCTATATCTTGAAGAGACCAACCAGCCACTTCAAGACAGGCTGGCACTAAAATAATAGACAGTTTCAAGTAGTAGGCCAGGAGAAAGACCATCAAATTCAGCAGAGAAAAATCAGGTTCCTTCTGTCCTAAAAGGGCCAGCAGGAATAGACGTCTATTCTAGGTCTGAGTTTGGTTCGCTCAACCAATACCACTATGTGGGACTTATACAATGCCTGGTCCCCACACAATATCCCATCTGACCAAGGAATACACCTTCCACTGAAGGAGGGGTTGATATGGGCCTGTGACCGCAGTTCTACAGGTCTTTTCACATACTGCACCACCTAGAAACTGCCAGGCTGACGGAGCAGTGGAATGGCCTACTAAAGACGTTGCTGATGGCCAGGTCAGACCTAATACCCTGAGAGATGGGGTACCATTCTTCACAATGCAGAATACGCATCAAATCAGTGTCTTTTGTATGGTGCTTTTCCTCCAGTAGGAAGTACACATGGGTCTATGAATCGCTTACCATCACCTAATAAGCCACCTTGTGCTTCCTACCCCTGTAACCCTGGGCTCTGCAGGACCAAATGTTTTGGTCTCCAAAGGAGGTTCAAACTACAGCTGCTATGTGTATGCTTTGGGATCCTTGTGTTCAGAGACCAGGAAGCAAGAAGAGGAATCACCATCTTGTTAGGGATAACTGGTCCCAATCAGCAAGAGAAAGTAGGGCTGTTGCTACACAATGGGGACAGGGAGGAATGAAATATGTGTGAAGCTCAGGTGACCCAGCTGGGTGCCTTCTGGTACTCCTATGCTCAACTGCAACTGTGATTAGACGAGTGCAGTAATGCAGTCTGAGGAAGATATGGTTACTAGAGGCTCAGACCCCTCAGAATGAAGGATTTGGTCATGCCACCAAGAAAGCAGAGGTGGCAGTTGAGAGTAAGGGGAATTTGAATGGAGAGTGGAAGAGGGAAACAAGTGCTAGTTGCAGCCCCAAGACTAACTGCAGCAATGGGGACTTTAGTTTGTTCTGCTGACCTCTCTCTTCTGAGTTTCCTCTCAGAGCCCTGAGGGAGCTGCTGCTCCCCATGTATGTATAGAGAAGTGGATCTGGATGGCACAGGGTGTGCATTGTAGCAGACATGGAGATAAGCTGCCCAGATCCTCCTTGGAGAAAGTACCGCCAGCTTCCAGGAGTATGGTAGCTGATAGCTTCCAGGTCTTAACTTCTTTAGGATCTGCCTAAGTCTTGAGCGAAGGAAAAAATAGTCACCCAGACAATGGCCGAACAAGTTCGTAGTACAAGGGCTTAGCCTTTTCTGTCCAAAGTCGCACTTCTCTAATGGTCAATCTTTGCTCTAGGTCTCTCTGTTGGGCTGGCAGAGACTTTTGTCAGGTTTGTATTGCGGTCTGACAATTTCCTCACCCAATGCTGCCTCCTTCTTTTACTTTCGTAAGTGTTACTTCCCCATAAACCTTCTTTACTCCTAGCTCAGCTCACTGGCTGCTTCCCAGAGAACTCAGCAGACAAGAAGGGAGGTGGCCTCTCTTCGGTCTCCTTGCTTAAGCACCCATTAGACATTTGCCTGGAGGCCTGAGCTCTCTCTCAATCTGAATTCTTCTTGTGACTGAGTTTGTAACACAGGTCTACAATCTTCTGGAGAAATGGACTCACACGTGCCAAGATAAATCCCAAGGTCTAAACTGGGGAAGTAGCAGGAAGCTACTTGGTCCTGAGGACCCACCTTTGTTTTCCAGGTGAGGGTTACCTGGGAACCTTGTCCTGTAGGAGTTATTGGGCACTTACTTCCAGTTTTAGAGCTGATACTTTGATCATCATGTGTTTTATGTTTATTATCAACTGATTTAAGGGCTGAGGGAATAAATTAACTGGTATTCCAAACCTCTAACAACAGACGAGTAAAATACTTGTCTCAGCTCTTCTGTGGTGTGTTGTATCTTAGGAACTTTAGATTAGCTTGGATGGGTTTGGATCAAAATTCCTTTTAATTATTCAAGAGCAGTTAGCTTTTGGATCACTAGTGACAGGTGTCTCATCTGCACCGTTTCATGCTTAGCCCTGGGATTCCTTAGTGTTCTTGTTTTCTTTCTCTGTCCATTTTCCCTCTTTCTCAGCTAACCAGGAGAAACTCCCAGTGAAAGAAAGTGTGAGCATGTTCTTTTCTAGTTCTCTTTTCTGCTCAGAAGGCCAGAAGCAATAGTCTTTCACTCTCATTCTCAATTTTATTTTCTCTTGAACAAAAATGTCTGCCCTCTTTGTATCATTTGCCAATTTATGTAGAAACTTTCTCTATTATGCTTTCTCTAAAGTGATTCATACATCATCCAGAATGAAATAGTTTGAATACACTTAAGAATTAATTTTGAGCACA
Source organism: Monodon monoceros (assembly GCF_005190385.1). Taxonomy (NCBI): domain Eukaryota; kingdom Metazoa; phylum Chordata; class Mammalia; order Artiodactyla; family Monodontidae; genus Monodon; species Monodon monoceros. Next base: position 77,249,340 of record NW_021703774.1, on the reverse strand, counting down.
GATTTAAAGTGGATACTTGAAAAGTCCAAAATTCATTAGTTTACCCTCCCTCAAAGATCTTCATTATCCATACACTTGATTCACCAAATGTAAAACTTCTCTCCCTTTCCTTCAGATCCTCTCTCCATAGTCAACAGCAAATTCCTCCTTGGCTCTTCTGAAACATATGGTGGGGGAGGGTGAGGAGGAGGCAGAGAAAGAGCTTTGCTTCTGCATTCCAACCATCTGAAGAGCTTCTGCCTGGATCTTTCCCCAGCATAAAAAAATTCTACTTACATCTGTGTTCAAAAAGTAGAAAATTGGGCTTCCCTGGTGGCGCAGTGGTTGAGAGTCCACCTGCCAATGCAGGGGACACGGGTTTGTGCCCTGGTCTGGGAAGATCCCACATGCTGCGGAGCGACTAGGCCCGTGAGCCATGGCTACTGAGCCTGCGTGTCTGGAGCCTGTGCTCCGCAACAGGAGAGGCCACAACAGTGAGAGGCCCACGTACCGCAAAAAAAAAAAAAAAAAAATAGAGAAAATGTTCTGGAGTTGGAGAATTGGAGAAGCTTACTACAGAACATGCAGAGAGGAAACAAAGTGTAAAGTTGAGCAAGTTTTATTGAGTCTCATCACTCTAGAATCTGGTACCTAAATGAAACAAATATTTGTCTTTGTTTCTTTTCCACATTACAAAAGAAAAACAGACTAAATGAAAAAAACTTGTGAAGAAAAACCCAAACTATGCATTATAATAATTTAATACCTGTTTTAAATTGTATGATTTTTATTTCCAAAGCTTACTAGCAAAAATTAATCATTTCTTTTTTAACTTGTTAGCTTTAACTTTTAGATTTTTTTTATTAACCTTCCTATTGATCTGTAACATACATATAGAAAATTGCATTGCAATATACATACAGAAACATATAGGAATATACAGAAACAGGTATAGCTCAAAGAATTTTCACGAAGTGAACACACCCAGAAAGTTGTCTCACGCCTGCTTCATTCACTGTCCTGCTCGCCAAAGGAAAACCGCTATCCTGATTTCTAACATCATAGGTTGGTTTTGCCTATTTTAATATTTTATATAAATAAACTCATACTGTATGAATTCTTTTCTCTTTGGTATCTTTGGCTCGACATCATGTTTGTGATCTTTGTCTATGTTATTGCATGTAGCTGATAGTTTATTTTCATTGCTAGATGTAATGGTAACGACTGTATATAATAATTGATTATATTACACTTATTTATTTCCAAATTTGTGATTTTACACTCTTCATATGTCTTTTGGTGTATATATATGGACACAGTCTTGGGTATATATCTAGGAATGTAATTTTTGTATAATTAGGTATGTGTATCAACTTTAGTAGATAATGAAAACCAGTTTTCCAACATGGTTGTACCAATTTACATTCTTACCATTAATAAAAGAGATATTCAGTTATTCTACAACTGAAAATTTTAGTCATTCTGGTGAGAACAGGAGAGGAGAGTTTGGGGCAAAAAATATTGAAGTAGATCATGGCTGAATGTTTTTCAAATTTCATGAGAACTATAAGCTCACAAGTCTAAGAAATCTGATATTTCCCAAGCAGCAGAAATGCAAGGAATATCACATGTAGGCCCATCATAATTAAGTTGCTAAAAAACAACAGGAAAATACTAAAAGCATCCATTCCCTGCAAAAAAAACATTTTAAAAACAGGAGAACAATAATAGGAACTACTGCTACATTCTCAAAAGAAACAATGAAAGCCAAAAGGGAGTGAGAAGATATCTTTAAAATGGTTAAAACCCCAGAATTCCATAAGCAGTGAAAAAATTCTTCAAAAATTAAGGTGGAACAAAGACATACTCAGACAAGTATATTCTAAAAGAGTTTGTGGTCAGCAGGCCTACACTGTAATAAATATTACAGGAAGTTCTTTAGGGAGAAGCCAATGGTAGTAAATGGTAACTCGAATTTACACACAACATGAAAATTTCCCAAAAGGTAAACATGTAAGTAAGTCTAGAATAACTTTATGTTTCTCCTTGAACTGCTTTCAAAGATAACTGACTCATTAAAGCAATAATAATAATATATTCTGGAGTTTATATAAATATAGAAGATGCATGACAGCAATTGTACACAAAGGCGGGAAGGGAGCAAAATATATACTGTTATAAGTTCTTACTTTCTATGTGAAATGATATAATATTAATTCAAAATAAACTGCTGTTAAATAAAGGTACAGATAGTAAATCTTAGATCAAACATTAAAAATAAAAAAGATGTATAATGAAAAAGCCAATATAAGATATAAAATGGTACAGAGTAATGACTGCTCCATGAATGAAAAAAAGGCAAGAAAATAGAGGAAAGGAATAAAGAAAAGAGAAATAAAAGACATACAGTAAAACTAGTAAACCTAAACTAAACAATATAAATAATGATATGAAATGTATGTGAACTAAACACTCCAACAAAAGGGCAGAAATTGTTAGACTGAATAAACAAACAAGACCCACCTACCTGCTATTTATAAAAGCTGCACTTTAAGTAAAAAAGACACACATGCTTTAAAAGTAAAAGAAAGAGAAAATATACACTATGCAAATGCTAACCATCAGAAAGCTGGAGTGGCTATAGTAATATGAGACAAAGTAGATTTCAGGCAAAGGAGAATTATCAGAAGGAAAGAGGAAATTTTCATAATGAGAAAAGAGTCAATTCATCAAAAATATGTATATGAATGTACAACTAATTACAGAGCTTCAAAATGCATGCAGCAAAAACTGATGAAACCAAAGGTAGAAATAGACAAATCCACAATTACATTTGATGATTTTAGCTCTATTTCCTAAGTAATTGATAGACAAAAAGACAAAATTTAATAAGGATGTAGAAGATTTAAACATTACTACCAACCACATTTGATAGTTATAAAACTTTAGACCACAAAATGCAGAAAAAACATTATTTTAAAGTGCCAGTGGAACATGAACCAAGGTTAGATTGTATTCTAGGTCAAATCTCAATAAATTCAAAACAAGTGAAACTATGTAGAGTATGTTTTCTGACAACAATGATATGAAATCACAAATCAATAACAGTAAAATTATCTGGAAAATGGCCAAACATTAAGCAACACATTTCAAGATAACTGAAGAGCTAAAATAAAAACTAATGAGGGAAATTAGAAAATGTTTCAATCTGAAGGATAACTAAAATACAACATATCAAAACTTGTGCAATGCAAGTTGCATTGAGGGAAATTTTACAATTTTAAATACTTGTATAAAGAAAAGAGAAAATATTTTAAAATAAACTTCTCTCTAAAGAAGGAAAAATAAAAGCAAATTAAACTCATTATAAATGGAAGGAAATAAAAAGATATCAGTGGACATTCATGGCATTAAAGATGGACAAACAACAGAGAAAATTAATGGAAAAAACCCACCTTGTAAAGGTCAATAAAATTGATAAATTAGCTAGGCTGTTCACAAAAAGAGAAAGAGAAAGAAGATACAAACTACCAATATTAGAAAGGGTTGAAAAATACAATAAAAGAATATTATATAAATAATTATATGCCAATACAGTTGACAACTTAAAGAGAATGACAAATTCCTTAAAATGTAAATAATCAAAACTAAAAGAGAAGAAACAGAAAACCTTAATAGCCTTGTAACTACTAAAAATTGAATTCATAATTAAACACACATACACACACACACACACACACACACAAGCTTAACTGGCGAATTCTCTCAACATTTATTTAAGAAATAACCTAATTCTACCATTACTTTCATAAAGTAGGAGAGGAGGGGACACTTCCTAATAATTCATTACTCATTCAGTTCAGCATTACTCTCTTTCCACAACCAAACAAAAATATTAAAACTAATATGATTCATTAACATACACTCAAAAATCTTAATAAAACATTAGCAAACCAAATCCAGCAAAATATAAAAAACAATGTAACATGACGAAGTAAGACTTATCAGAATAAAAGAGAAAAACCATATGATCTTCCTAATAGATGTGGGGAAAAACATCTGACAGGATTCAACACCCAGACTTGTAATAGATGAAATCTCGCTCAACAATGGTAGATAGCATCTATAAAAAAATCTATAGCCAATGTTACATTTAATGATGAAAGACTGAGCATTTTCCCTCTAATATTGGGAAAAAGGCAAGAAGGTCTGCTCTCTACCTCTATGCAAAACTTAGAGTTCCTAGCCAGTACAACTAGATGAAAAAATAAATAAATAAAAGGCAAACAAAATGGAAAGAAAGAAGTAAAACTATATTTACAGATGAGATAATCAGGTACATAGAAAATTCTAAGGAATCTATGAAAAAAGCTACTGGAACTAATGAGTGAATTTAACAGGATCACAAGATATAAGGTCAATAACAAACATTTTTTTCCTATAATATTAATAAAAACTTGGAATATGTAGTAAAAAACAGTATCATTTACAGTATGTTAAAAGTCATAAAACGTTTATGATAAATTAACAAAATATATGCAAAATCTATTCATAAAAATGTATTGAGAAAAATTAAAAAGGATCTATATTAGTGAACAAATATGTCATGTTCATGTATCAAAAGGTTAAATATTATTCAGATTTCTATTTCTCCAAATGATCTAAAGCTTCAATCCAATACCAATAAAAATCCCAGCTATCTTTTCTGTAAAAATGTCCAAGTTAATTCCAACATTTATACAAATGATCTAGACTAGCCAAAGTAATACAAAACAAGAACAAAACTGGAGGACCTACACTACCTGTCTTTAAGTTTTTAATAAAATGACAATAATTTTATTAATACAAAGATAGACAAATTGGTTAGTGAAACACAATGGAGAGTCTAGATAAAGACCTACAATTATATGGCCTACGATTTTGTCATAGTCAACAAAGCAATGCAGTGGGGAAAGGAAAGACATTTCAACAACTGTCACTGAAACGGGATATCCATAAAAAAAACAAACTCAACCCCTTTTTTTTACACCACACAAAAAATTTATTCAAGAAATATCATTGCCCTAAAGATAAAAACCACAACTATAAAGCATATAGAAAAAATATTGGAAAATATCTTCAAGACTTTTGTCTTGGCAAAACTTTCTTAGATTGGTCTTAGTACTAACTGTAGAAGAAACAAAATTAATAAACAGGACCTCTTCAAAATTCAAAACTTTTGCTCATCAAAATTCACCATTAAGAAAAATAACAGGCAAGCCACAAACCAGGAAAAAATGTTTCAATACATATATTATAAAGGCCTTTTTTCAATAATATAAGACAACCCATTAAAATGGGTAAAATATTTAAACAGGCACTTCACAAAAAGAGATAGAAATAGCCAACAAACATGTAAAAAATATGATCATCATTATTAGTCAATAGAGAAATGAAAATTAAATCCTAAATGAAATATTACCATAGGCTCCTAGTAGGGCTAAAATGAGAAAATATTTACAACACCAAATATTGGAGAGTCTGTAGAAAAAGAACTCTTACACATTACTGAAGGCAATGGGACAATGGTACTATCACTTTGAAAAAAGATTGGATGGTTTCTTATATAGCAAAGCATATACCTACCCTATGACTCAGCAATTACACTTCTAGATATTTATCCAAGTGAAATGAAAACACATAACCACAAAAAGTCTTGTATGAAAATGTGATAGCAGCTTTATTCATAATAGCCAACTGAAAACAGCCCAAATGTCCATTACGGAGAGACTATATAAGCAAACTGTGGTATATTCATTTAATGGAATACTACTCAGCAATAAAAAACAAAGGACTGGTACACAGAACAAAATGGCTGAATCTCAAAATTATGTGCTGAAGAAGACAAAGAGTACATACTGATATGTACTGGTGTGATTCCATTTACAGGAAACTAGAAGAAAAAATTAACACATGGTAAAAGAAATCTGAACAGTGATTGCCCCTGGCAAGTCAGACTTGACAGAGTGTGACAGGGGTGAACTTTCTGAAGTGACTGAAATATTCCACCTTTGATAGGGGAGTGGGTTACATGGGTATATGCACTTGTAAATACTTAAACTCACAATTTAAGATTGTACATTTTACCAGATGCTAATCATAACTTCATAAAGACAATGTAAACAAATCTCCTACATGATTGTAGGTTTACTATTTCTTCTTTTATGTTTTTTCAACATTTGCTTTCTATTTTTTTCGAGGCTATGACAGTTAGGCTATATATATATATATATATATATATATATATATATATACACACACACATATGTGTATGTGTGTTACCGATGAATTAACTGTTTAATCATCATGAAATGTGCTTTATTTCTATCTTCTTACCCTAAAATATAAAATAAAATCTATTTGTCTGTTTATTGCAATCATTCCTTTGGTTAGTGTTTATGTGTTTGTATTTTCCATTCTTTTACTTTTAACCCTTCTGTATTGTCATTTTAAAGGTATGTTTTATACAGAACATATAGTTTTTATTTTAAGTTCAGTCTCATAATCATAATATTTTATTAGGAAATATTTGGACTCTTTGCACTTGATGTAATTACTGATATATTTGGGATTCAGTCTATACCTTACAATTTGTTTTCTACTAGCTTCATAAATTGTGTTCCCTTTTCCCTCCTTTCTTATTTTTTGGATTAATAATTCTTATTTTTTTAATTTTCCCCTCTATGAAACTGTAAAATTTTATAATTGTTCTATTTTCTTTGTCTTTTAATTATAATTTTTGGGTTGAGACATTTCAAGTATACAGTTGGTAGGTAAACTCACCCATAAACTTTCTAAAATCTTAACATTTTGCTATATTTGATTTAAATCTTTGTTTTTAATTTTAAAGGTATACATACAGTTGAAGTCTCCTGTATTAATTCTCTTTTTAAGTATTTATTGTTGTGATACAGTTTATATGAAACTGAAATGATTGGGGAGTTTCTCTCTTACAAAGAATTATTTCAAACCTCATATACTTTCCAAGAAGAATAGTTGTCTCTTTTCTTCAGTGAGGAATAAATATTTAAATTACACGATTGGGCTTCCCTGGTGGCGCAGTGGTTAAGATGCCGCCTGCAAACGCAGGGGACACGGGTTCGAGTCCTGATCTGGGAAGATCTCACATTGCCACAGAGCAACTAAGTGCATGAGCCACAACTACTGAGCCTGCACTCTAGAGCCCGTGAGCCACAACTACTGAGCCCAGGTGCCACAACTACTGAAGCCTGCGCGCCTAGAGCCTGTGCTCCATGACAAGAGAAGCCACTGCAATGAGAAGCCCGTGCACCGCAACGAAAAGTAGCCCCTGCTCACTGCAACTAGAGAAAGCCCACGTACAGGAACAAAGACCCAATGCAGCCAAAAATAAATAAATAAATAAATAAATCACAGGATCTATTTCTCCCCACTGACTGTGCTTCATTTAGACATACTGCCTACTAAAAGGAAGGCAACAGAAAATGACTGTTTCAGTTATTGACATAGAAGGACATAGAACTAGCACTGAGTGCTTTTTCTTTTCATTTCTTGCTTGCATCTTTTTATTGTCTCACCATTCTCCGTCAATTATTTCCTACTCCATAATGCTCCAGAGATACAACCATTTCCCTATCAAAGAGACCTTTTTAAAAAGGAACAAAGGCTGAGGCAATAAACTGTCCAAAAATATGGTCCTCTTGTACATGAATTTTCAGTGTCCAAAGCCCTTTTACACAATCTTAGTGAACTCTCAAGACAACCCTGTGAGGTAGGCTGAGTAGATTTTATTCTCCCTATTTACACATGTGAAAATTGAGAGTTCTACAGAAATCCTTAACATCACAAGCCCACTAAATGAGGAAATTGGGACTGAAACAAAATTCTATAAAGCTCTTTCCACTGACCACATTTTAAGTGACCTTTTAAGAAAGCATCAAAGTGTGCCTTCCATGCTGCCCTCCTAAACCTAACTTAAACCTCTCCTAAGCCCAAGCCATAGCAGGCTGCTACATCTTTCTCAGAGCTACCACCTGCTCCCACACCTACAGCACTTCTCCATCCTGTTCTTTGTTCTGGCACCCGTACCACACACCTCTTCTGGTCCTCACCATTGCTTAACAGCCCAGCTTCTCATGCCCTTGGGGTTCTGTTTTTTGCTGGGTGACAGGATATAACTTGATAAATTGATAGCCAGGGCCTTTTCATTACCACCTTGTACCCAGAACACACACTGGCATTCTGAACACAGGGGAGACAACATCTTTAGTCAAGTCAGTAACCATGACGATGGACACTTTAGTGTCGAAAGAACAGAGATGAACACGAACACAGTTCAATCCCATTGGGTAAAAGATCCATTAGAAATAGTGGTCAAAGACATAGATTAAGTATACTCTGTGGACTTGGAGCCCCAAGGAAATGGAAAAGTTTCTGCTTGCCTACATCCTATATGGTTCCCTATATTGCAGGCTACTTGAAAAGCTGAATGCCAGCTGAATGGAATCTGTTTGATGATGCTGAACTTTCATTCTCCTCAACTTTCCTGATATCTCAAGGTTCCCAACCTGGGAAAGATAACACATCTTACTGATTTTCCAGTCCTTAGTTCCACAGGTAATAAGGACCCTAGTTATTCCCATAAAGCAATGAGATTTCTCTCCACTCTTAGGCTGTCTATGTCTCTGGAGGTGTAATTTAATCCATGGTTAAAAAAAATGCTATAAAAATGTATAAATGAGTCGTTGGCTCATAGAAGAAAAACCTTTTCAGCAACAACTAAGGGCAAAGGATAGGTAAAAAACAACAACAACAAGAATATGACCTCTGTGTAATGAATAAGCACAATTTTTTCTTTGACAACTAGCTCCGAATCACATATCCTTTGGTGTTAAAAGTTTCATTTCATACTGTGACAATAAACTGGAACTGATCTGAAGTTTCTTCTTCCAAAGGTTTTCCTATGCCTCAGCCTCAACCTTCAATTTGTCCTTTTTCCTATCCTTTTTGTCTCTTTATCCACTCTTCAGATTGTGAATTTCCTTTAGCAGGCTGTTTTCTACCAGGTCAGATTTTTGTTGAATACCCAAGAGACTGATGTAATTCTGATCAGTGCTGATGAATTGAGTAAAGTTACTAATCATTAAGTGAAAGTTACTCCAGACACAGGAGGAAGGGGATTGAGAGGAAAGATGAGGCAGGGGGCCTGTGAGAAGGCAGTAGTTTTCTGACTCTTGAACTTGGCGGATTTCAGACAAAAAACAACTATATGCAAAACATGGGTGTAATGGAATACATTAATTGCTGTCATCAGGATTTTAGATGCACTGGAGAGTTGCTGGAAGTCCTGACATGTAGAATTATTAGGAATACCCTCTTAAGAAGAGGGGCTAAGCACTGATTATAAAAGGTGCATGAAGGTCAGACCTCAGGGTAGTGCTACAGACAAGTGTCCACTGCACCTTTATCCCTGTCATCCATATCACAAATTTCTGGCTCTTTCATTATCCTGTCTTAAGGGACCACCAGGCCAGGGTGTCTGCCTCTTCACCACTTTTCTGCCTGTCTAACTTGCTAACTAAGGATCACATTGGTTGGTATAATGTAACAGCAACTATGATTTAAAACTCAATACTATGTAATTTTGTAAAATTATAAACTGTTGAGTTTTAAAATCATGGGCCCTCAGTTTGTTATCCACCCACCCTAGAATAATAGGTGAAATACTGTTGGATTTTCTATATAAATCTAAGGAGATTTTCCACTTTTTAAAGCACACATAGACTGTTTTTTAAAAACTGACCATTATTTTAGTCCATAAAGCAAGTCTCAATAATTTCCAAGAATGAGTGTAATATAGACCTCACACTCTAACCACTAATCAAATAAGTTAAAAATCAATGACAAAAAGAAAAAAAATGTAATAACCCACTTCTAAATAACAGCTAGGTTGGCAAAGATATAACAGAATTTAGAAAATAAGTAGAAGTAAAGGGAAATTACAATACTACATATGAAAAATTCTGGAATACAGCTAAAGCAGTATTTATAGAGAAATTTATAGCTTTAATGTTAATGCTTATATTCAAAAATAAAAAACACTGAAAAGTAATGGGCTAACATACAACTTAAGAAGTCAAGAAGGAATGATAGAATAAAACCAAATGTATTAATACAGGAAAAGTTAATAAAGAACATAAATCAATGGAATAGAAAGCAAAGAAGCCCTAAAGAAAGACCTCCACATTGTCCAGGTTGGGTTCAGTTATTTTTCCTAATTCAGTTTACTTTGTTCTACAAGTCAGTTAAACTACCGGTGGATCACTTTTATTTTGCAATGGCTTGATTTTAGACTTCACAAAGATTGGCCTTTATAAGGTTTTTCCCTTAGCCTTAAGGTCAGTATTTTAGTCATGAGACATAATCGTTATGCCTAAAGAATGGTCATTCTGTGGTTTCAATGGAAAGTCCAAGCCTCTCTAGCTGGACTTAAACTCTAAACCTTGATCTCCCCTGCACTGGAAAGGCTGAAATCTCTGCTCAGCACCATCAGCCTTCCAGCTGTTGTTTTTTTCCCTTGTACTCTTTCCTTAAGCAAGCACAATTCAGGAGTCAGTCAGGGATTGAGGAGAGTTGATTTGTAGATTTGGGGGATCCTCCCACTGTGGCATATTAGTTTTCAGATTTCTTTTCTGTTCTCTGTCTCCTCAGGTCACTTAAGATGCAGCCTCCTGTTTGAGCTCTTTCTCCTTATCACCACATAGATTTGGAGTTACCCTTAGAAGAAAAGCCTTATAAATATGAATCTCACCCAGTGTAGTCCCCTTCAGTCAAGTGTCAAAGTCCTTTCAGTTTTTGATTGCCTCTGGTCACTCTCCAGTGCTTTATAACAGTTGATTTTTATATTTTGTGCAGAGTTTATAATTGTTATTGGCAGGAAGGTTAATCTGATGCAAACTACTACACCACTACTCCAACCTGAAATCAGTTCTTATGCTCAACATACTTAGAAAATGGTATACTTCCAATGGATTCTTAAATAAATTCAGTATGTAAAATAACAATTCTACTGCAGCATATTTAATAATGGGGATACTTCAGACATTCTTCCAAACTTACATGTCTCTGTTGAAACTCAACAGATTTGAAACCGTTGTCCTTCAGAACTTTTCATCTACTACCTCTTGTATGAAATACTCCCCAAATTTTAAAAAACTATTCACCAGGCACTAAGTGTTTAATAGACATAATTTTTTTTCAACCCTCACTACAACCTAAAAGGGAGATAGTATTTCAATGCTCATGTCATAGCTGAAGTCAGTTTAGAGAGAAAATATATGTACAATGTTACACATCTTAGAAATTAAGGAATCTGGGATTTGAACCAAATATTCTGTATATACTCTTGGACATTATGCTACTGCCTCTTGGCATAACTCTCCAACCAAAAGTGATCTCTCTTTTCTTTAAATTCCCTCAGCACACTAAATCCTTTTGGCCATTAATCATATTCTGCTTCATTATTGAAGTGTGTTTCTATTCCTCCATAGGCCTTGAAGTCAGAAGCCATATCTGATTCATGACCTTCCACGAGAAATTGTAAAAGAGACTTGGATTCAAATCCCACTCTATCACTACTGGATGACCTTGTACAAAATCATATAACCTGGGCTTCCCTGGTGGCGCAGTGGTTGGGAGTCCACCTGCCGATGCAGGGGACACGGTTCATGCCCCGGTCCGGGAGGATCCCACATGCCGCGGAGCGGCTGGGCCCATGAGCCATGGCCACTGGGCCTGCGCGTCCGGAGCCTGTGCTCCGCAACGGGAGACGCCACAGCAGTGAGAGGCCCGCATACCGTAAAAAAAAAAAAAAAAAAAAATCATATAACCTTTCCAACTTTTTTCCACTCATAGAGCAGAGACCATAGCACTACATATGTTTATTGTAAAAATTAAGTAAGATAATGTACTAGACTCACAGTAATCATCAATAAGTTGTAGCCATTATTATTAAAGTTCCTTGGAGGTGTTTTCTCATGTAACACTTTATTTAATCACCACAACCACAAAGTCGTTAGTATCTCCATTTTCCAAAAGAGAAAACTGATGCTTTACAGGGGCAGTACACTTTCAGTAACTGTTTCTGACTGAAGGACTCTCAGCATGGCCTTTAAATGCCTCTCCAGACACAGATTCTTGCACTAATAAGGAAACCTTGCCCACCTTCCCCCTTACATGGGGGCAAGGTGAAAGGTTGGGTAGCAGCTCTCAAATCAATCTTTGAAAGCGAAAGCAGTTGACCCTTTGCCAGCATTCTCTGATCTAATTGACTTCCCGCAGTGAAACCTTTATTTTGAAACAGGATTCCAGAGCCACCACTGGCTAAAAAGACAAAAATAATGTTGTTAACTCTGTTTATTTTGCTTGGGATAAAGTCTCCTGAACTCATAACAAATGTCCTCTTGTTAGCAAATGGAAAGGTATAATTAAGACGGCTTTTCCACCACTTTTAACTAGCTTTCAGTTTCCTCTGTACCTCACTTTCTCATTTTTTTAATGAGATACCAATTTCCTCCTGCCCAGCACTCACAGATACTTTAAGCAATAAAACAGAGAGCTTTGATTTTCATCTTAGTGTGAAGTTTTGGTATTAATTTATTCATCTGTGACCTGCTCCACACTCTTCTTGTGCTAAATGGCCTGTTAATCTTTAAAAATTAACAAGGTATCTCAGGCCAAAATATGAACGAGAAAAGGGAAAAAAATGAGAGGAGGTTAGGGAACGGAAAGAAGGTTTCTGCTTAGGGTAGTGTGGAAACATTGATATTTTCATCCAGCTGCTTTCAACTTCAGCATCTTCTCGAAATACAGGCCCACAATGAAGACTTTTTCCTGGTTTCCTGCAACCTCTCTCCAATTAGATCCAAGTGTAACCCAGTCTGCCCAAACTGGGAAGCTGGTTGGGGCCTGGCTGACGTAAATAGAGACCTTGCTCTGGGGCCATGAGCAGCAGGAAGCTCTTGGAAGATGTGTAGGTGGTGAAGGGCAGAGAGAAGGGCCTTCATAAAGGCTGTAGAATCAGCCCAGCCCAGCCTGCTGCCTGCCATCTGGAGAGAGGCAGCCTTGGCAGATTGGGCAGCAAACAGCTTATTTATGAAAAGGATTTTTTTTTTTTTAAATAACTTTGATAGCTCTTTAAGACTTTCAGAAATCCTGGAGCTGAGTACAAAGATTAGATTTGCACTCAGCAAAAAACTATGTACCTTGTTCTATATATGTCTTGCCTCTCCTTACCAAAAACCCCTGTTATGTACTGTGAGTTGGAAACATGTGACCCGATTAAATCAGATGAACTGTTTCTAACAAAAAATGCACTTGCTTCCACTTTAATCTGTGATTGCACTTTTGTTTCTCCTCTGCGTAAACAGCTTTTAAAATCGTCATAATTATGCTTCATTTTTAAAAAACTGAATTATTGAGATATAATTCACCGACTGTAAAATTTACCCATGTAAGGTGTACAATTAATAGTTTTAGGATATTTGGAAAGTTGTGCAACCACCACCATAATCTAAGTTTAGAACACTGTCTTCATCCTAAAAAACACCCCTCAATCCATTAGCAGTCACTCCCCATTTCCCACCCACCCTGCAATCCCAACCCTAGGGAACTACTAATCTCTCATCTCAATAGATTTGCTTATTCTGGACATTTCATATAAATTGAACCATATAATATATGGCTTTTTGTCACAGGCTTCTTTAAATTAGCATAATGTTTTCAAGGGTCACCCATGCTGTAGCATATATCAGTACTTCATTCCTTTTTTATAGTCAAATAATATTTCATTGTAAGGATATAACCACATTTTATTTATCCATTCATCAGTTGATGGATATTTAGGTTTTTTTCTACCTTTTGGCTATTACAAATAATGCTGTTGTGAGCACTCAAGTTTCTGTGTGGACATATGTTTTCAATTTTGGACGTAGTCAAATTGCTGAATCATTTGGTAACTCTATGTTTAACATTTTAAGGAACAGCTTCTCTCACTTTACATTCACGCCGTCAAGGTGTGAGGGTTCTAATTTCTCTATATCTCCTCAAGACAAGACATTACTATTATCTTTGTGATGACAGTTATCTTAATGTGTGTGAGGTGGTATCACTGTCGCTTTAATTTGTCTTTCCTTAATAGCTAATGAGCATTCTTTCATGTCTTCTTTGCTTAGATGCTTATTCAAATCCATTGCCCACTTTTTAATTGGGTTACTTGTCTTTTTATTACTGAATTATCAGAATTCTTTACACATTCTAGATATCAGTCCTTTATCAGATATGTAAGTTCCAAATATTTTCTCCCATTCTGTGAGTTGTCTTTTCATGTTCTTGATGGTATGATTTGCATCACATAAGTTTTCAATTTTGACAGGTTGAATTTACCTATTTTTTCTTTTGTCACTTATGCTTTTGGTGTCATTTAACATTCAAGGTCATAGAGATTTATTCTTATATTTTCCTCCAAGAGTTTTATAGTTTTAATGCTAACATTTATGTCTATGATCCATTTTGAGTTAATTCTATATTTGCCAAGAAGGGGTCCAACTTCATTCTTTTGCATGTAGAAATCTAGTTGTCTCACCAATATTTGTTGAAAAGATTATTCTTTCCTCACTGGATTGTTTTGGTACCCTTGTTGAAAATTAATCACTTATAAACAGAAGGGTTTATTTCTGTACTTTCGATCCATTCCATTGATCTACATATCATCTATCTTTATGCCAGTACCACACTGTCCTGAGTCCTGTAGCTATACACAAGTTTTGAAATCATAAAGTGTGCATCCTCCAACTTTGTTCTCCTTTTTCCATTTTGGCTATTCTGGGTGCCTTGAATTTCCATGTGAATTCTGGGATGAGTTTACCAATTTCTTCAGATAGGGAAGCTGAGATTTTTTACAGACATCACACTGAATTATGCAGGTCAATTTTAGGAGCACTGCCATTTTAACATTATTAGATCTTCTAATCCATGGACACAGGATGTCTTTCAATTTATTTAGATCTTTGAACTTTCTTCAATGATGTTTTGTAGTTTTTAGTACAAGTCTTGAACTTCTTTCCTTAAATTTACTAAGTATTTTCTTCCTTTTGATGCTATTATAAATGGAATTGTCTCATTAATTTCATTTTTGAATTGTTTATTCCTTCTGTATGGAAATACAATAGACTTTTGTATAATGATCCAGTATCTTGCAATCTTGCTGGACATGTTTCTTAGTTATAAAAGTTTTTTTAGTGAATTCCTTAGGATTTTTTCCATCTATGATCACATCATCTACAGAGATGGTTTTATTTTTTCCTTTCCAGTCTAGACACCTTTCATTTCTTTTTCTTACCTGATTACCCTGACTAGAATCTCCAGTACAATGTTGAACAAAAGTGGTAAGAGCAGACTTCTCTTGTTCCTTATCTTTGTTGTATATCTTTCATAGAGGCCCTTTATCGGTGAAGAAGTTCCCTTCTACCCCTACTTTTTTGAGTGATTTTACAAGGAGGGTGCTGTCTTTTGTCAAAGGCTTTGTCTGCATCTATTGAGGTGACCATGTGGTTTTCATCTTTTTTTCCATCAATATGATGTATGTCACTGATTTTTGTATTCCTGGAATAAATCATGGTGTATAGTCCTTTTTGAATGATGTTAGATTTGGTTTGCTAGTATTTTGTTGGAGATAATTGAACCCATATTCATAAGGGATATCTGTCTACAATTTTATGTTCTCATTATATCTTTGCATATTTTTATTATCAGGGCAATACTGACCTCATAAAATGAGTTAGGAAGTATTCCCTCCTCTTCTGTTTTTCTAAGAATTTATGAACAGTTGTATTAATTCTTCTTTGAATGTTTGATAGAATTCACCAGCAAAATGAATATGGGCCTGGGCTCTTCTTTCTGGGAAGTTTTAAAATTACTAATTAAATATCTTCATTTTTTATAGATCTGTTCACATTTTCTATTTCTTCTTGAGTCAGTTTTGGTAATGTGTGTTCTTCTAAGAATTTTCCATTTCTTCTAAGTTATCTAGTTCATTGGCATACATTTATTCATAGTACACCATTATAATACTTTTCAATCTTTAAGGCTGGTCGTGATGTCCCTTCTTTCATTCCTGATTTTAGTAATTTGTTTCTTTTTTTTTCTGGGTCAATTTAGCTAAGTATCTGCCAATTTTGTTGATCTTTTTAAAGAAAACCTTTTTGTTTTGTTGATTTTCTCTATTGTTTTTATATTATGTATTATGCTCTACTTTTAATATTAGTACCCTTTAGTTTAAAACATACACTCACACCTAGCCACTTTCAACTCCTATCCCAGCTGTCCTCTTCATTGACATCCTGTACTCCACGTCACCCAAGCTGATGTCACTTGAAGAAATGTGGGTTACACTAGTAGTCATGTCCCATTACTGTCAGTCTCTCAAACCAACCACACAGCCCATCTGCACTAAACAAAAGAAAAGAAAGAACTAAGGGAGAATTGGGGAAGACAGACTCACCACTTTTTTTGGTGGCTTTTGTTCCATGACTTTCAGAATTGCTTCCTGTGTCTTGTTCCTTAACTTTATACCTGACACCACTTGTTTGATAAACTGATTCAGCTGTTGTCCAACACTGGGAATGCCAAATACCTGGCATGCATACCACCTCTGTCCCTTGCCCATGGAAGATACTGATAATCTTATCATTTTTTCTAAACTCAGATGTGGCCTTACAGTTCTCAACACAGGGAGATTCCACATAACCACTACCAACACCTATGGCACAGTGATTGTAATCCTTGGCATTTATACAATATAAATACATATATATGTTAACCAAAGACATATACTAGAATTATCACATCAACATTATTTGTAATAGCCCCACAGAGAAAACTACCAAATACTCATCAACAGTAGATTGAATACATCAGTGTGGTATCTTTACAAAATGGGCTACTATACAGCAATGAGAATGAACACTCTACAACTACTTTGGACAATATAAATGATGCTTACTAACATAACACTGAACCAAAGAAACCAAACATGAAATAATACATATTGTAGGATTCCATTCATAGATTAAAACCAAGCAAAACAAATCTATGCTATTAGAAGCCAGGATAATTGTTACCCTTGGGAGGAAACTGGAAAGAATCACGAAGAAGAATTTTCCACCTGGAGGATGGAAAATTTCTCTTTCTTGATATGATGCTCAGTGTCACCCAGAGTGTACTGAGTTTGTGAAAAATCTTCATCCTGTAGCCTTGATGTAAGTATTTCTCTGTATGTGTATATATTTAATAACACGTTTTTAACAGTTTGGTTTACTCATCTCCCTAAGCAGATACTGAACTTCTCCAGTTTTCAGAACTATGTTTTTATTTCATTGAATCTCCTTCAGATTTAGGCCAGTGATGGAAACATAACAGAAACGTGTTTGCCTTACTTATTTGCTATTCCTGCTCTACATTTCAAGTATTCCAGTCCCACTTCTTGGTATCTGGCCTGTATCTGATTCTGTAATTATCCTTTATCCACAAGGTACAATATTTCTAGAAAATTTTGTAACTTATTCCAACCCAGGCTAACTCCATGGTGTCCCTACTCACATTCTGGTTCCGATTTTTGATACCTCAACTTTCTCCCTTTGCTGCCAGACATTGATAAACTATGGGGGTAGGACTACTCCCTGGGAACCTAGATTGGACAAATCAATTTAGAATACATGAAAGAAGAAAATTTATTGGCACAGGAACTTGTGGTGTATCTAGAAATCATACCAGTCACATGCTGTTCAGCCCCAAAACAGAAAACTTTTTAAGTACTCTTAAATGCTACAGATATTGCCATTCACATGAGTAGCAGGACCACTCTCAGTAGCTTTTGAAATGGGGCTTCAATGTCTATGAGTGTTATGCATTCCCTTGGAGGTTGATATAATTATACCTAAGTTTAGAACAAGCTCAGAGAGGTCAGTTTGGTCAGGTAATATAGACTGAATTATGTTGTGATGACAAACAACCCCCAAATCTCACTGACTTATAACAACCATTTGTTTTTGCTCAAACTATATCCATTGTAGACCATCTATAGCTCCGCTCCGCCCATCTTCTGCCTAGGACACAGGCTGAAGGAATGATATTTTTCAGGGACATTCCTAGTCTTGTGGTAGAAAGAAAAGAGAATATTGTGTTATAGCTCTTACACTTTTTTTCTCAGAAATGGCACACATCACTTCTGCTCATATTTAAGTGGCCAGAGCAAGCAACATAACCAAGCCTAACACCAACAGGGAAAGGATATATCATCCTTACACATGGGAAAACAGTATTTATAATAATAACAACCTACCACAGCAGTAAAGCTGAATGGAAGACAGGGATGTGATCGCTCCCTCCGTTAGTTTATAAACAAATGGGAATAATAATTCACATTTCATATTTTTATACTCTCAATTTAAGCTCTGGTATTTTTAGCCTGAACAATTAGGGTGAGAACAAAGATTAGACATTAGTTCAACAGAAACCATCTTTGCTGCAACCTTCCCTTGACCTTTTCAGAGTCATCCTTCCCACACCCCCACATAATGTGGAAAGATGGAGGCAGGTGTCTTCCTCAAACCATCTGGTTGATGCAAATGGGAATGTGTTCATTGATGTACCTGGTTCCATTTATAGAACTATCCTCATCTAGCACAGGTATGCTGTCTGAAGAATAAGAATGATATGATAATAGAAGACAGACCATCCTAGACTCTGCCCTCCACTTACAGAATGAATGAGACAGTTACTATTTTCTGAAATTGTCTAAAGGTTTCCTTTGGGAAAAAATAGTGGGGAGGGAGGGATGACTAGAAAGAGCACAAAGGATTTTTGGGACAATAAAAGTACTCTCTATGATATTATAATGGTGGATATAGGTTAGCATACATTTGTCCAAACTCAGAAATTACAACACCAAGAGTGAACCCTAATGTACAACATGGACTCAGGTTAATAATGATGTTTTAATATTGGTTCATCAACTATAACAAACATGTACCACTCTGGTAGGAGGGTGGGTGTTGACAATGGGGGAGGCTATACATGTGTGGGGGTAGGGGGCCATGGGAGATCTCTCTACCATCTGCTCAATACTGCTGTGAACCTAAAACTGCTATAAAAAATGAAGTCTATTAAAAAAATATGGAAACCTTCCTAATTCTTGAAAAGCCTGAACAGAAGACCACAAAATGCCTAGAGACATGCTCCCTAAGTCAGAGAGTGGCTTTTGCCAACAAGGCAGGAGTCCCCTGATCTGTCATAACAGAACTGGTCAGTACTGCATCCTCTAGGGAGTACTACAGAATGTAGATCACCAGACAGATAAGCACAGTTCAACACAGAGAACTTCTTAGTTGGTTGGAGTAAATGAATTGAGCTACCACTGTTCTAACTAAACAGATCAGGCTCTACCTCAAAGCTGCAGAAACAGCCAGGTGTCTAGGCTGAAGGGTGCTGAGTGAATCAGTTGGATTTCATTTCCCCTTTGATTCCAAGCACAGGAAAGGTCTGTCACTGCTGGTCACCGTTGTGGAAAAGAAAGAGAGGGTGGGGGTTGAAGAAGGAAAAAGGAGGCAATGCAGCACAAAGCCCATCCTTAAATTCCTCTGAAAGGAGGGTGGCGAATGAAGAGATGAGGAGAAGGGGGAAAATTATAAAAACAAATGTGTGCCCAAGATCCATCTGGAAGCCAGATACTCAGTGTGTGGGCAAAAACTCTCTTCTGTTCCAGGTGCTGTCTCTGGTGGCTGTGTGGCTCAGTCTGCCCCTCCCTTTCCCCAAACCACAAGCCATTCCCACTCCTCTGCAACTCCTCCAAGACACATAGCTTAATGTCTGAAAAAAATGTTCTATGAAAACCAACTAATATCATTATTTTCCCTACCTATTGTCTCATGAAGAGGATTATAGATGATATAATCATGAGCTGTTGGAATGTGAAGGGACTTTAGAGAGTAGCAGTCATAGAAAAAAAAAAGGATAATGACAGATGTGAATTTCAATTCTGACTCCCATTCATGAGCTAAGTAAACAAGTTACTTAAATTCTCCAAAACTCAGTTTTCCTAATTTGTAAAATGGTGACGAAAACAATATCATCCTTATTCTTTATTCATTCATTCATCTATCTGTTCATTTAACATACATCTATATAGTGTTTACTACATACCAGATACCATGCTATGAGGTAGGCATATGGTAGAGAACCAAGGTATGGGTCTTGGCTTCACATAACTCTTGGCTTCATGAAGTGTACAGTGTCTCTGCTGGGGAGGACAAACATCAACAATCACATGAATAAATAAATATATGTGACATGAAGTCAAAAGGATCTCTGGGGTAGTAGCATTTGGGCTGAGACTATGAAGGATCAGTAGGAATTAATGGAGTGAAGTAGAGCAGGAATATGACAATGTGATATTTTTGGCAGAGGGAACAATCTGTTTGATGGTGCTGAGGAACGAATGAGCTTCCATAAACAAACAAACAAAAAAACAGTATGAAGAACATGAACAAAATGAAAATAGCACAGCCAGGTAGAGCTCAAAGGAAGAAAGGATGGGTAGCCCTGTGGACCATTTAATGGATTTTGAGCATTACCTGAAGTAAATAGGGAAGCCAGAAAAGGGTTTTAAGCAGAGGAATGATTATTAAATTATGTGTGTAAAACATCACTTTAACAGCTATTTCATAAAATTTTTTTATGAAAAAGCGCATAGAAAGTGTGTTTCTGAAAAAAACACACAAATAGTCTCATTTCTTCATTTTTAAGATGAGGAGTCATAAAACCTATCACATGATTTCAGAATGGCCAAAGAGAATAAGAGTATGATCATGCTGAGTCCTGAAATAAACTGTTTACTTGGATTGATTTTAAACAAGAAATCTACTGGGGTTTAAATAATTGATGGTGTTTGAGAAGAGATTATCTATTTGACTTTGAATCCAGGAATATTCTCTTGGAATGGCCCAGGGGTGATGGCATTAAATCCATGGAGAAAATATAATCCTTACATAGGGCATTACCTTGTAGGCAGTTTACCAAAAAACCCACAAGATACCCAGCTAAATTTGAATTTCAGATAAACAACACTCTTTTAGTATAAGTATGTCCCAAATATTGCATGGAACATACTTACACTCAAAAAAAAATTGTTGTTTATCTGAAATTCAAATTGGGCATCCTGTAATTTTATTTGCTGAATCTGGCAACCCTAGAGTCTATAGGGAGCATCAGTCACATCACTCGTGATAACATTACTTGTTGGTTTTCAACTTTTAGAATTGCTCTATGGATGAAATACCAAATACTCAATATTCACAGATCAGAATGTAAATTTTAACAACTTTTCACTGTAAAAGAAAAGGCATATGGAGTGGAGGGTGAGTGAAATGGATGAAGGGTTTTTTTTTTAAATAAAGAAAGGCATACAAGACAGAAGATGGGGGATAGAGGAGAGTGAAGAAAGGTAGAGGTGCGGTAAGGGCATTGATGTCTTTATCTTAAGTAGAGTGCCGTTGAGTTATTGGTAAAAGTTGATGTGTATTGCATGATCCATCTATTTCAGTATTCTTTGTGCCAGAAAAAGTTGTAAGAGATTTTATTTATCATAGTTAACTTAAAGCATAGATACCTTATTGCTTCTGAGTGGCCTTTTATTTCATGTACTTTCAAAGCCTGGTTTGTACCACCTTAAGAAAGGAGAAGTACCCCCAACTTTATTAACTGCTATATAAAATAGTTCGCTAAAAGTCATCTTTATCCAGTATGGTTGGGACCAGTAGTTAATGTGTTGGTCAAAAAAGCCAGTTAAAGTGAGAAAACATAAAAAATGATATACACATACCTTATGCATTTCGTTATAATTTAAAACATGTGAATGACTATTTATGTGTCAATCTTTTGATGCAGGGCCAAGACCTTTACTTTGAGTATGAATCCCAGAGTATGAGTTCTGTGTCACCAAAAAGCAACATCTCTCATTTCCATTTATAGTTTCTATAAAATGTAATGAGAATTTAAGTACACTTTTAAAGCAATCTGAGTGCAGAAACCTTCTGTGTTTTTACAAAAATTTCCCACATCTTCCACACTGCTGTCTTGCCTACAGCAGTTTTTTAAATGATTTTACTGAATCTTTCCAAAGCATTTAATGCAATTTCTTGTAGAAAAACAAAAAAACAACCTTCTTTTTGCATTCATGTTCCACTGATTTTAATACTCTTTCATCACATTATAAAATTATATAACCAATAAGATAGGGATATATTGGGCCAATTTTTATAGTAGCATAGAAAAATCTACTACTACTTCTTTTTCTTTCTTTCTTTGAACTGAGGTGAAACTCACATTTTGCCTCCAAGGCAGTGGAAATAAAACAGTCAAATTATTTTGGCAATTAAGTCTTCTTAGAGGCCATACTACTGGGAGGTAAGAAAAGAGATTAAACAATTCTGAAGGCCAATTTCACTCAAAGTTTGCACCATGATATGTGTACTGATGTCATTATTCAGTTTCTCAAAATGTGACTTTTTTTTTAATACAGCTGGTTCTCATTAGTTACCCATTTCATACACATCAGTGTATACATGTCAATCCCAAACTCCCAATTCATCACACTCCCACCCCCACCACCCACTTTCCCCCTTGGTGTCCATACGTTTGTTCACTACATCTGTGTCTCAATTTCTGCCCTGAAACCCGGTTCATCTGTACCATTTTTCTAGGTTCCACATATATGCGTTAATATACAGTATTTGTTTTTCTCTTTCTGACTTACTTCACTCTGTATGACAGTCTCTAGATCCATCCACATCTCTACAAATGACCCAATTTCATGGCTGAGTAATATTCCATTGTGTGTATATATATATATATATACACCACATCTTCTTTACCTATTTGTCTGTCGATGGTCATTTAGGTTGCTTCCATGTCCTGGCTATTGTAAATAGTGTTGCAATGAACATTGGGGTGCATGTGTCTTTTTGAATTATGGTTTTCTCTGGGTATATGCCCAGCAGTGGGATTGCTGGATCATATGGTAATTCTATTTTTAGTTTTTAAAGAAACTTCCATACTGTTCTCCATAGTGGCTGTATCAATTTACATTCCCACCAACAGTCCAAGAGGGTTCTCTTTTCTCCACACCCTCTCCAGCATTTGTTGTTTGTAGATTTTCTGATGATACCCATTCTAACTGGTGTGAGGTGATACCTCATTGTAGTTTTGATTTGCATTTCTCTAATAATTAGTGATGTTGAGCAGCTTTTCATGTGCATCTTGGCCATCTGTATGTCTTCTTTGGAGAAATGTCCATTTAGGTCTTCTGCCCATTTTTGGATTGGGTTGTTTGTTTCTTTAATATTGAGCTGCATGAACTGTTTATATATTTTGGAGATTAATCCTTTGTCCGTTGATTCATTTGCAAATATTTTCTCCCATTCTGAGGGTTGTCTTTTTGTCTTGTTTGTAGTTTCCTTTGCTGTGCAAAAGCTTTTAAGTTTCATTAGGTCCCATTTGTTTATTTTGTTTTTATTTCCATTTTTTATTTTCCTAAAATTGTGGTGCTTCCATGGAAAAATTTTACATTTCTCTTGTAGCTTGATTATTTCTTCTTTTCTTTACCTCCTTAAAGGTGGCATATGGGAAAGAGGAATAACCAATTTTTTCAGGGCCTAAGAAAGTTCCTAGGAAGGTAAGTGGCAGGTTATACTGTGGCTAAATTTTCAGAAAACTTACTGTATTCTCAATTCCTTCAAGAAATCTATTTTCATGAATGTGTAATCTTACTTTCCAGGCTATATCCAGCCAGAATGCTACAATAGAGACACAGTCACATTAATGAAAAAATGCTTCTATTTAGTTTTCTTCACAGAACTGTAGCAATCCTTGCCTTATCCCTTCTAAACCAAGAGGGTCCATGTCTCAAGCATAAAATTCCTTTTTGTGTCTAGAATTAAATTCAGTTTCATAAACCAGCTTATAGTCCCAATTTTTCTTATCTACAAATATAGTGTTTTCCATTAATTTCTAGAACTGAAGGTTAAATTGTAAATTGGGCTGTTTTCCTTATGAATAATTTTCAGTAAAGCCAAATTTTTGCAAGTAACTTCTTTTTTAAGATTCTTATATGGATTTTCTGTTTTAAAATGTTCCTTTAAACCGAGAAAAGAGATCCATTGTTGGAATGATGGATTTTGCTTTTTGTTAAAAAAGACAGAGCGCTCAGGGTGGGGTCTGGTCATTTCCTGCCCCAAAACACAACTGTAAAGATCAGTCATGTTAAAGGCCTAAACAACCTGACAAGATCCCTTTAAAGGCAATAGCAAATAAAGGTGATTCCCAACAGGGAGCTTAGGGAGAGGTAGCTGGGTTTAATTCTCCCTTAATGAAGAGGCAGTTTCTCCTACTGGTAACACTGCCTCAATACAGGAGCCATCAGAGCAGGCCAGGACACTCCTCAGGAAAGCATGTTTCCCTGGCTAAAATGAATGGACCCTGGTACAGACTTAAAGGGCTCCAAGTCTGTTGAAATCCTACCCTTTCTTACAAACTCAGATTAAAGGCTACCTCTTTCCGTGACTGAACAAGTCTGAATTGACTTTCCTTTTCTGAAATCCCACTGTATTTGCTTCTATTTATTTTAATTCAATTAGATTGTACTTTAATTTTATTTTTAACCAATCTGACCTCCCCACTAGATTATAAGCAATTTGAGGAAACGATCCTGTCTCATTTGTTATTGTATCTCCAAGGCATTATGCTAGGAACAAAGGATATAGGATAAGACCTAGATGCATTAATTCTTGAGATCATAGTCTAATGGAGGAGAGTAAAATCTCTAAATAAATGTTTGAAATGCAATTTGCTAATGGTTATGTTACAAGGCAATATGGAAACAAAGAGGAGGGAAGAAACTGATTTTGTTTTGAGACTTAGTATTCAAAAAATAGTATTACACACATGAGTGTGCGTGCACACACTATCTCAGCTAAACTAACTGCATGAACTTCCAATCCTGAGATGCACCTATATATACATAGAAGCTTGGGGTCTGCAGCTGACATATTTTTGAATTGTCTGAAGAGCCCTCTACTATCCTTCTCTGGAAAGTAACACTTAACTCCCACTTCAGGCCATATTTCTAACTCTCTGACTCCATCCCTTAGCCACAGGCAATTGGCTGAGGGGAAGGATCTACCTCAAGGTGGACCAATCCAACATGGAGTACTGAATGTTGTGGTGTACTGCATCCATCATACCTACCAACACTTCTCATCTTATGCTACTCTGGGTACACCCATAACATGCATAGGTCTTTAAACCTGTGCTGAATAAAAAGTTACATCCTGGCAATGAACTTTGTTAAATAAATCAATGGGATCAATATCAAAAATTTACTGGACCCACATACTTATGGTCAATCAATCTATGACAAAGGAAGCAAGAATATACAATGGAGAAAAGATGGTCTCTTCAACAAGTGCTGCTGGGAAAACTGGACAGCTACATGTAAAAGAATGAAATTAGAACATTCTCTAACACATTTTATTTATAAAAATAAACTAAAGATGGATTAAAGACCTAAATCTAAGACCAGAAACCATAAAACTCTTAAAGAAAAACATAGGCAGAACATTCTATGACATAAATCATAGCAAGATCCTTTTTGACCCACCTCCTAGAGAAATGGAAATAAAGCAAAAATTTAAAAATGGGACCTAATTAAACTTAAAAGCTTTTGCATAGCAAAGGAAACCACTGACAAAACAACAAGACAACCTGCTGAATGGGAAAAAATACTTGCAAATAATATGACAAATAAGGGTATAATATCTAAAATATATACACAGTTCATACAGCTCAAAATCAAAAAAACACAAACAACCCGATTAAAACATGGGCAGAAGACCAGAACAGACATTTTTTTCAAAGAGGATATGCAGATGGCCAACAGGCACATGAAAAGATGCTCAACATTGCTAATCATCAGGGAAATATAAATCAAAACCACAACGAGGTATCACCGCACACCTTTCAGAATGGCTATCGTCAAAAAGAACACAAATAACAAATATTGGTGAGGATGTGGAGAAAATGGGTTGGTGCAGCCACTGTAGAAAATAGTATGGAGGTTTCTCAAAAAACTAAAAACAGAACTACCATATGACCCAGCAATTCCACCCCTGGGTATAGATCCAAAAAAACCAAGAACACTAATTTGAAAAGATATATGTACCCCGATTTGGTTCATAGCAGCATTCTTTACAATTGCCAAGAAATGGAAGCAACCTAAGTGTCCATTCACAGATGAATGGATAAATAAAATGTGGTATATATATATTATATATAATATATATATTATTTATAAATAAATACACACACACATACATACAATGGAATACTACTGAGTCATAAAAAGGAATGAAATTTTGCCATTTGCAGCAACATGGATGGACTGGGAGGGTATTATGGTAAGTGAAATAAGTCAGACAGAGAAAGACAAATACTGTATGATATCACTTATATGTGGAGTCTAAAAATTAAAACAAACAAATGAATTTAAGAAAACAGAAACAGACTCACAGATACAGAGAACAAACTAGTAGTTAGCAGTGGGGAGAGGGAAGGGGGGAGGGGCAATGGAGGGGTAGCGGGTTAAGAGGTACAAACTATTATGTATAAAATAAGCTACAAGGATATATTGTACCGCACAGGGAATATAACCAATATTTTATTATTACTGTAATATACACCAATATTTTATTTTATAACTATAAGTGGAGTATAACCTTTAGAAAGTGAATCACTATACTGTACACCAGTAATAATTTATACAATACAGTACATCAACTATACTTCAATTAAAAAAAGTGAAAAAAACAAAAAAAACCACAAAACTTTATTGGGAAAAGTCCTTTTTGAATACTTATTTATCAGTGGCTGTCAATCAGTCAATAAAGGATAAGTGAGATATAGTCCCTTCCAGCCTGGACAGTCATGTAGAGAAATAATTACAATACATGGAAAGCTAGCAGGCAATAGCAGCAGAGAGAAGGTCTAGCTCTGTTTAGGTTCTGATCCTCTGGCTTTATGCTGCTGAGTTTTGTTGATCTCCTAGGCACAATCACAAACCAGGAAAACGTTTTAAACAAGATTTTGGTGTTTTCCCCCCGCATCGAAATGTAGTAAAAGAAATCTGCTTAATGTGAGTTCGGGTTAGATTCCACAGTCAAATATATTGTAACCTTTCTCTGTTTTTTTCTCTTCATTTTGGGTTACTGAGCATAAGCTAAATAACTCGTCTGTTCTTTCAGTCTGGAAACCAAGTCCTTGTGGGTTGCCAGTCCCAAGGGACAGATCTCCAACATGGAAACTCTTGAAGGGGGTGGTATCACTCACTGAGGGGTCCCCAGTTGGGAAACTCAGGGATGACAGAATCTTTTTCTGGTTTTTATTCCTCCATTTGCCCGGTTTTATTGCCCTGTTTTATGCCTCACTGAGGCAGCTGGGGTATGTGTGTAAGCAGCGAACAGGGGCAAAAGCTGGCACTGAAAGGAACTACTTCCAGGGAGGAGATCCTGTTTCCACCATTACCACTTTCCTAGGATTTATTCAGCACCCAGGCCCCAGAAAGATTTATGAGCTGCTTAAGACATTTATGTTTGCTTACTGCTGATCATTAGAAATTCAAGGATGAGAACTGGATTGTTAGCAGTCAGGGAGCCCTCTCTTCCAGGCCCGTGGGCTCTGTACACCCCACTTAGGTTTATCTCTCTATGCCTGCCTTCACAGCTTCCCCTGAGGCACATGCCACAGATTTCCTCCTGGGCTTTACTGTACTTGAATTGGCCAAAATTTAGTAAATGTGCAACAGATTGTAAGAGCTAGAAAATAACCACATAACCTGTATAAGAACTCATATTTGTGAAGTAGTTTACAGTTTACGAGGTACACTCACATACATTATCACCTAGTTCATTGGTTCATTCAACCACTCATACATTCCTATATCATATATTTACCAGACACCAAATGTGTGCCAAGAATTGAGTCTTGCCCTTATATTTTACCGAATAGAGAATACTGTTTAATTTCTGTGGACCAGTGTTCAATTCTGTGAAATCTATTTATTTAACGTTTTTGAAACACCTAGGCTGTGCAAAGCATTATGTCTGGTATTACGAGTAGTGTGTGTAGAAAATATCAAAATCAGTAAGTTGGGATAAAGATAATAAAGATATGATTTAGTGAAGGAAACAGATGTTACACAAAAACGAAGATATGCAATGGGGTCGGGAGAAAGAATGGGATTAAATAAGGAATCCCAGCTCGTAGGTTTCAAACTGGAACAAAGCCTGATGTTGAGGCGTGGCGGGACTCTTTCCTAGTCTGACTAGGAAGCACAATCAGCATTAATCCCATCCAAGTCTAGTGGAAACGGGGTTATGCAAAAGAGCTTCTTTTAATATGAAGTGTTGGAGTAGAATAATGGTTTTAAAAACTGTACTCCATGGAACACATAGGTACTTTGTTTTGCTACTACATACTAGAGCAGCTTTGCTTTTTTCCTTTATTCACTTTGAACTTCAGCAGTAAGCTTTAATTTGAATAAAGGGTTCTAAAGTTAAAAAAGAAAGAAAATAGGGCTCCCCTGGTGGAGCAGTGGTTGAGAGTCTGCCTGCCGATGCAGGAGACACGGGTTCGTGCCCCGGAGCGGCTGGGCCCATGAGCCATGGCCGCTGAGCCTGCGCGGCCCGCGTACTGAAAAAAAAAAAAAAAAGAAAGAAAATAAACTGTTGGAAAAGCGACCCTCTAACATCCTGTGATTCTGTTTGTTACTAGTACATTAGCACATCCTTGTAATATTTAAATTTTAATAAGAAAAAAATGATTTCAGACATCACGCTAGAGAAGATATGGGGTGGGGGAAGGGGGTTGCTGAAAACTTCAAATCCCTTCCTCTGAACAACCAGCCTTGCGGCCCACGTTTATTCAATCCTGACTCCAATTTTACACACTTAACAATTTTTAACGGTATCAAGATATATTAAGATATACCTTACCTTAGGTCAGGATAGAACTTTAACTTCTCTTAATTCTCAAAGTTCCTTACATCCCCTACTCTACTTAAGACACTGAGAAATGTTGGAAAGCACAAACTCCTGCCCCAGTCATTTAGGAACGCCCAGTTTCAGCATTTCTGCATCCGGGAACCCAGAAACCTAAGACTCATGGGAGGGCGGGGCGTTCCCAAGATGGCAGCCCGCGAGCCGGGAGCCTTTAAAAGTGCGGGCCCCAGCTGTGCTCCAAGCGAGGTGCCCGCAAGAGGCTTGCCGTTAGAAGCCGTGTCTGGGACATCCCCCATGTATGCACTCAAGCCTTTTAAAGATATTTGGAGATGTGAATGGGAGCTTTCTCAGATAGTATATGAATAATTCATTTAAGGGGCCATCAGGACGTCATGGAGTTTGAGCGTGGACCGTTCCCTGGCAGAGCAAAAAGCCTCCCAAACAGCAACTGCAGACTGCGTGCTGAGTACCAGCGGGTAAGTTTGTTACCGAATTAGACGCTAGACAAGCGAGATCCTCCTCCTGGGAGCTCTTGCAGACTCGAAGTCCCCCTGGAGGGGTTCTTGAAGGGTGTAGGGCTCAGGTTTGCGCTGCCAATAACAAAACTGAGTTTGGTGCTGTAAGGAACGGCACCAAGAAACGGGGGAGAGCTTAAACAAGTTTTATTTGGGAACGCTCCTGGGCGAGGTTCACTGGTCCGAGAGAAAGGGGCCAGAGAAGTCGCGCCCGGGTGAGGGTTTGGTTAGAATTTATAGGGGAAGAAGGGAAAGGGGTGTGGTGAATCCGGGAGGGCGCAGGGTATTCCTTATTTGGTGGTCTCTTCGGGTATCGTGGTAATATCTGGTGTCGGTTGCATCAGTCTTGGGACCATTAGTCCCGCCCCTCGAAAGGCAGGAAGGCTGGGCCGGGTGGAAAGTCCCCAGGTCAGTCCCTGGAACTGGGTGGTCCGGAAAGCCTCCAGGTCAGTTTCTGGAACCGGGTGGTCCGGAAAGTTTCGGTCTGATGCAACCTGTGAGTCTGATTGCGTTCCCCTGCCTCGGGCCAGTTGGCCTTACAGGTGCAAGTGAGATGGGCTTTTATTCAGTGGCTGGAGAAGGGGAGCTCATGCTCCAAAGGCACCTCATCTTGGAGGGGAGGAAACCCGGGTACTTATAAGTGGTAAGAGGTAGGTGTATTTCCAGAAAGTGGGGAAGGGGGCAGAGAATTCCAGGGCAGCCAGCGCATGTGCAGTGCCTCAAGCACCCTTGCACACGTCACAAATTGTGCCTAGCAGTGTGCAAATCTCCTTTGGGTGGAGAGCTTAGCATGGTGGGAAGCAGAGGTACCTTTTGCTGCCTCCAGGTTTCATCTGTGGTTCCAGTGGTCAAGTCAGAGCAGGTTCAGTTTGGTTTTGTTGCTGGCTTTTGTGGTAACCTGTTAATAGGACACAACTAGCTTGCATGGTTAACAAGTTTATGCACCTGGGGCCTGGGCTGGATAGCAAGGGTAACAAGTTCAGTCCTGAACCTTCTAGAATGAGGGAAACGTTTATTCTCTGGAACCAAGTTTAGCCTCATTTTCATGTTCTACATAGTTTTTCTGGGAGAACAGTATACATTTTGGCTTCCACTACGTTCTGAACCTTTGACAACCAATAGAAATTTTCATCTGGATGCCCCACAAATATGCAAATACAAATGTACAAAAATTTAATATCTGCTTTTTTTCAATGCAGACTGCTTCTCACTCTCCTTTAGACACCAGACATTAGTCTTTAGAGGTAAAAGTTTCTTCCTTCTTCCCCTCACCCCAGCCCATCTATTTAGGCACTAACACCTGGGCATTCTACCTCAGACATGTCTCTGAAATCTTCCTCTTTTACTTTATTCGTTACTTAAATTTGTATTGAGCACCACAGGGCTTGAATAAGACTCAGCCGTTTTTACTGATGATTATGTGAGTCCTGGGATATGCTCTGAAAATTAGCAGTTGAAGTCCAGTGTGAGATAGGGTTCAATAGCATGGGGTGCTCTGGGAGGGCAGAAGAGGAGGTGTCTCTCTCTCTTTTTTTTTTTTCTGGTAGCAATCCCAGATTATGTGGATGTTCAAAACTTTGTGAAATAAAACTAAACTCAAGTGGTGGTATGTGTTTTCAGTCTTGAAGGATGAATTTGTCAGACAACTGAAGGGATGTCATTCTAGGCCAAAGAAATGGCACGTCTAGTATAAAGAAGCATTAGTGAGAAAGAGCAAGATCATTGATATAGTTGGAGGGGAAGTAGTTGGAAATGGGGCTGGAGAAGTAGGCAGGATCTCGTGTTTCTTGTTAACGGGTTTGGACTTTAAAGCAAGGGGACACCACACAATAATTTTAAACATGGAACAGAATTGACCAAATTCATCTAAAATGGTATGTGTGTCAGTGGGGGGTGGGGTGCAGGGAGGAATGTTAAAATAGTCTAGGATGTCAAAGAGGCAATGTGTTTCAGGAGGATTTTTCAGTCAGGCTCCTTAAGACACTGGTAATAAATAGGATGGCAGTTGTGGAAAGGGGTGAAAAGTTTGGAGGAGGCGCTGGAGTTTCTAACTTGGTCATACAGGTAAGTGGACCATTGCCTTAGTAATAATGCCTGCCTCTCTTTCTGATGTCATGGCAATAATCTTCTAACTGATCTCCTTGCCTTTGATCTTTTCATCTTCCTCACTGAAGAAAGAGGTAATTTTCCTAAACTGATCAGACGACCATCCTACATAGGGCCCTGGATTGATGCTCATTGCGTACAGCACTAAGACGTCTAAACCCCTTAGCTGTTGTCTTCTACCCACCATTCCACTTTCACTCCTTGACACACCCTCTGAAATCCTCCCCATATAACCCCAGCCACACTAAGCTGCTAAGTGTGTCCCACGCATGGTCTGCATTCCCCTCCTCTGTGCCTGTACACATGTTGCTTACTAAGGAAGTTCTGATTCCTCTCTCCTGGTAATGCCACCTATGCTGTAAAGATCTTTCTTCCTCTCCCAGGCATAGTAGCTCACACGTTCTCTTTGCTCTCCATTCTCTCTCTCTCTCTTTCTCTTTTTTTTTTTTTTTGCAACTCTTTTAAAGTGAACTTCACATAATACTGAATTGATATATCTGGATCTGTTTCTCCCACTGTCTTCTGCAGTTTGAAACTATTATTCAGTTATATATCCTGTTCTTATTATGGTTTATAGAAGGTGATTCATAAAGTTTTTTGAGTGAGTTTAAGAGCTATCCCTTTAGAACTTTCTTTTCTGTGATTGCCCACTATCACCACTAAAAAAGAGGGAGGAGGGAGAAGAGAAGCAGCAGCGAAGAAAGAAAAAAGCAGGATTTTCCCTTGGATAAACATCACATTGGAGAACAGGTAGCAGGCTTGAGAGCTGAGGAAAGATTCTTTTAAAGTCTAGACTGAACAACGTTTCCTTATGAAAGCCCGAATATTACAAATGGGGACTGCTATAGCATGTCTGGAGTGATCAGAGTTGGCTTGTACAGAGACTTCTTATTCCTCAGGACTGTGAGAGGATGTATTTTCAGGCAAAAGAGTTTCCCCTGCTCATTATTTCAGTTTGGAAAAGTTATTTGTTTAAAGGCTTTGATGTGTGTGTGTGTGTGTGTGTATCAGAGAGAGAGAGGGGAGGGAAAGAGAGGGGAGGGAAAGAGGGGGAAAGTGAAGTGTGAATGAGCATGTGATCTTTCCATTTTTTACAGATTTATTTGTGAGTACATTTGCAAATCTCTTTTGTATGCATTTGCATATTGTTTCCATGTGTTTATGTGGGCGTGTTTGTTTATGTGGGAGTGAACTATATAAAAATATGTGGTTTTTCTGTGTGAAGTAGTTCAATAGAGTAATGTGTATATGTGCATGTAGGTAGCAGACCAGTGTACTAGGTTTCTCTGTGGGATATTGTGAATTTTGAAGGCATGCTGATAAATATATATCAGATTCTATCATTATATTAAATTTCAACATGTAGTAATTCTCTCAGTAAGGATTTACAAATGAACAACTTTCAGGAGTAATAGATATTAAACCCATACAATAATGCATGCATAAATCTTTGGATTTTTTTCAAAACTGTGAATTTTGCAGAAAAGTATCATACACAGAAATTGTAGAAGCTGGAGAAGGTGTCAAAAGAAGATGGTTTCCATAGCTTCTTGATTCTTTGGGTGGGATTTGGGTAGGGTGTTCTATAACAGTTAATGACTGTTGTCCTGCACATGCAGTGGTGACTCCAGCCCATCTCTTTGCTCACCTGTGTACTTCTAAAATGAACCAGTGACAGTGAGGAAGAGCTTGAACTAGGGGCCATTTAGGACAGGAGACCGATGTGAGTCTGTAACAATGCCTAAAAGAAAGAGGGCAGCGGGCTTTGGAGTCATTTGGAACTGGGTCTAAATCACAGCTTTGCCACTTCCCAGCTGTGTGGCTTTGAGCACCTGACTCCACTTCTTCAAGTCTTAGTTTCCTCAACTATTCAGTGAGGTTAATAACACCTACCTCACCTTTAAGGGTGGTTGTGAGTAAAATGCTTTATGTGGAGTCTGGAAAAGAGGTCAGAGTTCAGCAAATATTAAGGCCCTTATCAAAAGGAGTGATCAAAATGTAAAATAATGCACTGAAAGAGAAGTGCTCTCTTTTCATTTCTCTGAGATCAGCGACGTACGAAGCCAGGTGTGAAGATTCTGAGCTGGATTAGCTGGGAGGTGATTGAGAAATACATTAAGCCAGGTTGGCTGAGAACAATACTTTACAGGGACTATAGCCCTGAGAATGATGAAGGGTGGAGAGGTACCTAAAGGAAAAGGGATTTGAGCAGAAGCATTGCATTGTGAATAGGCTGCCTAGGGGAAACAAAAGAAAATTTGCCTAAGACATGAATAGGAATGTGCTTGAGCTGTCTGAGTCTGGGATTCAGCAAGTATCTTGATATCTGCAAAATGGAGCCAATGTGAGCTCAGCATGGTACTTAAGGCCAGTATCATATTTAATCAATTGAATCATTAATTACCTTGAGGAGAATGAACACTTGATTTCTAATTCATGTGTAGTTTAAAAGGAGGAATGCAATCCATATGGTTCTGATTCAATTACATCTATATCATCAAAATAGAGTCTTTTTTTTTTTTAAAGTGATATCGTGGCCAAGAAATTCAATGAGCCTTTTTAACAAGAAGTTTAAGCCTTATTTCTTAAAAACAGGAAGTCATATTTGACTTTGGGTAAGCTAGTTCCCTCTGGACAAATTTCAGGAATGGCTAAGTTTTGGACACCTGCAAATTCTAAGTTGGTTTCAATCATATGGAAACCAGGTTTTTGAACTTCTGAGCAAACTATCTCAGATCAGGGGAGTGGTGAACATATCGCTCAACAATTAAGCTCTTTGCAAAATACCCTCCTGCTGTGTATAGTGATATGTTCTAGAAAAGCTCTGATTCTTTCTTGCTGCTGCCTACCTACTGTGCGGTCTCAGGCAAATCCCTACCAGCCGGTCATTTTAATTCCACCAGTCCCTGGAATTCTAGGAGTCTCATATTTTTAATGCTCTGCTAAGGTTCTTTTCTGTTTGAAAATGCAGTGTTTCTGTAATTCTGTAATCAGCACACATTTAGAATCGCTGCATCAAGATGCAGTTGCAAATCTAGGTTAAAATACTATACTAGAACTTGGTAGCTGTTCTGTACTGGGACTTACTCAATATTTGACCTTGGGAAAATGATTAAAACTCTAGGCCTCAATTTTATCATCTGTAGTTGTTTGAGATAATATGTACTAAAGGGCCCACCACAGTACCTAGTTCAGAGTCATCACATGTATCTTTATTCCTTTGTTTCCCCCTCCCTCACTCCTTTCTCTTCCTTTCCCTCCTTTTCTCCTCTTCACTTCTCTCCCTTTTTTCCTACCTCTGGTCTTTCCATCATATTTTTATCTTTTTATAATATGGTGAAGATTTTTACTGTCTTATACAACTTCTTCTCAAAAGATTCATCTGTGTGGTTTCATCTCCTGTAGGTGGATTGAACAATTACTTCTGTTTTATCATCTCCACATTGCCTCACCAAGGGTCCCCAAGATGGTCATTCCTAGGTTAGTGCTATGGCTGGACTGGCCTTAATGTTTTGACAGGTATTTATACATACAAACAGGTAGATTCTGTGAAAGAACTCACCTTTTTACTGCCTTGAGGTTCACCTTATAGCTTTGAAGTTATCACATCACTTTACTTAATCCATAAAACATGGATTCTTGGTTCTGGTTAGATTCTGTACTTTAGGGTAAATTTATATTCCTTGAGAAAAGGTCATGCAAAAACCCCGTATATATTTCTATCTATAACACTGCTAATGAAATTTAAATCCCAAGAAAATCAGGAAATTAAGGGTCAGACATGAGACCAATGAAGCAAGTCTTAACTGCCCTTCAATGAATACTCTACAAATCATTTTGAGACTATATCTAGGCTGTAAAATTTAGACCTTCTGATGCCTGAATTATTTAAAGATGTGTTGATCCTTACAAAATGTGAATCAGGACACTTTTCAGGGGTTAAATTTAGTAAAAATGCCTTTTTTCCCTTTTAGCAGTTCCTATACCTATTTGATAATAACCATTTCAGCTGCACTTTCCTGCCTGATAACCTGTCTACTTCAGAATTCAGCATTTCAGACTCTTCATGTAGGACTGCCTCTTAGAGTAATGCTTCTCAAACTTTAATGTACCTGTAAATAAACTGAGGATCTTGTTAAAATATAGATTCTGTTTCAGTGGGTCTGGAATAGTACCTAAGATTCTGCATTTCTAGTAAGTTCCTAGGTGAGGCTGAGGCCTCTGGTCCACAGACCACACTTTAAGTAACTAAGTCTTAGATAACTAAGCATTTGGATCAACTTGAATCTCAAATCACATACTGCGTGATAGGCGTGCCTGTGAGCTTTCACGACAATATGACCGTAGTATCTCTCTGTAGATTGGAGAGGTGGTAGCCTGTGGTCTTTCTTGCTTCAGGAGAATTTGTTAAGAACTTATAAGATCATCAGTAGCCCACAAAACCCTTCTCTTAAAACTTAAGTATGTCTCTTTCTGGCCTTTGCTCATGTGAATTAAGGAGAGAGAGCACACAGCGTATTTATCAATATATATGCTTGGTGCTTTGGAAAAGGTCACAGCTGCCAAACTGTTGCCACCTCCTTCTCTCCAACATTTCTGCTGAGCCTAAATGGTGCAGCTGAAGGATCTTCACCTTATCCAAGAGTGATGAGGTCAGAGCTTGTGCTGTAGATTAGGTCACCATCTCTACCCAATGGTGCTGGTACACAAATCCTATTTAGATTATGGTTTTATTCAGGAAATTTTAGTAGGAGATGATGAGAGTAATATAGAAAGAGGTTTACAAGCTATGTGACTGTCAAGGAACTTTACATCTCTATGTTTTAGTACCCTTCTCTATAAAATAGGTAATAGAAATTCGCAGGGTTGTTATAAGAATTAGAGATAATTTTAAAGTGCCTGCTACAATGAATGGTAGATACCACTATTGGCATTAATTTTACTTGTCATTAAGCACACCTGATATAATTATTTAAGGCAATTGGGGACAATAGTTAAGCCGTTTGTTATTCAGACCTAACTCACTGTATAGATCTGGCTAGAATAAAGATAATTAGTGAAGTCTGGTATTGAGACTTTTAAATAATTCATTGTGTCAGTGCTCTCATTACGACTGCATTTAAGCTCATTCAGTTTAATATATTAACCAGGGCTTTTAAAAGCCACGTTAAAGTTAAATGATAAACATTAAAAATAGTTCGTATAATTGTGAGTTTTGTAACTGGTGAATATGCTTCTAACACTCTTACCAGGTGAGAGTAGGTAGGGGCTATTTGATTTGCACTTCAGCACCTTCCCAAAACACATTTTAAAGTATGAAATAAGCAAAACTCTGAGGCAGCTGGCATAATGCTTCCTAATAAGGTTTGGAGGCATAGCATGGTCTGTAAGGGTGTCTGCCCCATTAACTCTGCCTTATTTAGTTTCCCCCAAAGTTTTCTGGGGTAAGAGGGACATCCTGGTGCTTTCCTTAGCTCTCCCAACAAGGTCATACTAGAAAGACTTCAGCTTTGCTCACTGTGTTATCTATTTGCTTTGCTTTCCACTTCCCCCATAACTTTCCTCTCTTTTCTTCCGCATCTGATGCAGGAGAGGAGTGAATACTCCCTCACTGATCCATGTTGGTACAAAGGCCCTGAGGTCCACTTAAAGACAGTAGGTGGCAGTGAATAAAATGAGTGGACTGGACATTAAATCACTTGGTGCCTAGCAGAAGCAGATGCACTAGAAGACTGAACTGGGGCAAGGCTTATATGCTTGTATCCATAAGGCTACTCAATACCCTTTACCCTGTGTTAAAGTCAGTTGTAATTGGGGAAAGGCTTTTCTGCTCTTGGCCCGCTCCTCTTCTTTCTCCTGTGTTTTCACAAGTACAGTGATATTTCTGTGAAATAAAGCATGCTCTTCCATGCCCTGCATTTACCCAACCTCTCATAGTCTTCATCTAATTTTTGTCTCATTTTTTTCCAAGGACTGTTTTATTTGGGAGTCCCTCTTCATTTATTCAGTTCAACAAAGTAAAGAAGGAAAAGAGTTGTAAAAGTGACTTTTTATATTTTAGTTTTAGAAGCTACCAAATCACTCAAACTACCACATTAAGGCTCTCCAAGCTCTTTAGTCATCCTAGCCTGTGTGCACACCTTTGTACACAAACAAGTTCGTTTACGCAAAAGTGAACAAAGGGCTTCTGTGCTTGTTTATATACTCTATTTAACTGAGGCAAGAAGACTGAGTGTATGTATGGTATATACTTGTAAATGGTTTGATGTTCACATTGCAGGTAGTGTATGTCTCTGTATATCTACTTGGTATGTGCTATTGATTGGAGAATTCATAGACTATGGAATCTCAGAGTTGGAAGAGTCCTCAAAGACAGTCTTCTAAAAAATGACTCATTTGATGCTTGAACCCCCTGTATGACTTTCTTATCCTAGGGTTTACCAGCCTTGGCTTGAATACCTCAATTGTCAGGAAACTTCCTACTGCTCCAAGCTGCCTGTGTCATTCAACTGTATTTCTTCACTTGGTCTGTGTGTTACACATGTGGATATATTTCATAGCGACCTATACCTAAGGCAGGGGTCCTATCTGTGACATATGTAGTTGGTAGCAGGTTAGATTTCTTTCGGTGAGAATCTGGGCATCACAAGCAAATTGTACACAGAGCAGTTATCTCTCCCTAAGCAGAGACCCTTTTGGGGTCCATGTGCCTAGTGTGTGGATCTCTGATGCCAAAGACTGCCAGTGCTTATGGGTTTCTTTCAGCTCCTTGGGAGACTCTCTTAACTACACAGTTGGAATAGTTCCCTGCTCACCTGCAGTACTCTGTCAGCAGGCAAGGAGAGCTTTAGGGCAGAAGCACCGGACACCAGGTTCTTCAAACCCCTCGCTGGGCCTTGGGGTGAACCCACACTCACAGTTGGGATGGCTTCCATTAACTAAAATACTCACACTTGTTTTTTACAACAGTTCTCAGGTTAAATTTCACCAATTGCTATTTTGGGTAGGGAACTATGGCAGGAGTATCTCCAGATTCCGGGTGTCTCTAATGCCTCTGTAAAGCCACCTTTCAGCATGATCCATTTGCTGTGCTTTCAAGGACTCAGCTGTGATGGTGCCTTCGCAAGATTCAGCCCCAAAAGGCAAGTGGGGGTACCTGGGAAGGGCTTTTGAGGAGAGGAAGAACCTGGGACAGGCCACAATAGGAATCTCCCTGCCTGAGTTGACTCATTCTTTGATATGTTGAAGCAACAGCAAGGGGTGGCTTCCAAGTTCCTGTCTGTGATGATAGATGAGTTTGGCCCCGCAGCCTGGACAACAGATAGCAGTCAGCAGAACACAGATGTTGCAAGGCAGCCAAATTAATCTTTATTGGGAATGTACAAGTTGTGCACTCATTAGAATATCTAATGGCCTAACCTCATTGCAAAGCAAGAGCTAATCTTACAGAATGGACTCTGGCCTAAAACCTTCCAGGTCTTGCTAAGGTTGAGGCATCCACTGATTCATGTGTATAAGGATTTCTTAAAAATCTTTCAACGAAGAAGACCATGGTTTGAAATGTGTACTTTCTACAGCCTTTCTAAGGGAGTTGGAGCTCTGGGTAGTGGGCACTTGGGATTTATCTAATCAGACTGAATCAGGTACATGTATGTGTAGTATAAGACAATGTAAGAATCTAACCCTGTGGGAGGCCTGGGTGGGAAGTACCCTCTTCTGCAGAAATATTTCCAGAGAAACATGCATTTCATGTGTTAGGGAACTGAACTTATTTTCTTTTTCCATTAAGAAAGACTGTATGATAACTGACCTAGATTAAAGTGGCTACTTGGCTGTGTAGACGTGTGTGGAAAGAGTTGTTGACATCGGAGACCAAATGTATCTTGGGTAGCTTTCATTCTCCTAAATTAGAGGTGGTATCTTGATCTCTGCATTTATTTCTAGAATTGTATATAAAACTTTCAGGAAGGTTTTTTTTTTTTTTTTTTCTCTGATTGTAAGGGTGCCATGTAGAAGTGGAGAGCCTTGTGAATCAAGCCCTTCTTTCAGTATAATTTCTAAATAAATAAGAAAGGGGAATTGAGGGAAGACATCATAAATGGGATCAGAAAAATATATATAACAATTGAGTGGCTTACACCAGATACCTGGCAAGTCCAACAGAAATCAATGTTACACATCTGATCCAGGGAGACCCTAGCTTATAAAAGGTACTGATCATGCATTACATCAGGACCATATAGTGGGTCTTCAGTGAACATTCATAGACACACTATCCAGAGACAAGAGGCAGTGTGCCTAATGCCAAATGCATGAT
Source organism: Monodon monoceros (assembly GCF_005190385.1). NCBI lineage: Eukaryota > Metazoa > Chordata > Mammalia > Artiodactyla > Monodontidae > Monodon > Monodon monoceros. The sequence continues at coordinate 77,209,243 of NW_021703774.1, read as the reverse complement.
ATTTGAAGACAGACATGCATATTTGGAACTTCTGTGAGCCTGAGATAGTTTTCTAAGAAATAAGGATAATGATACCCCTCTTTAAAGGCCATTGGAAGGATTTCAGATCTAATTATTATTATTATTATTTATTTATTTATGGCTGTGTTGGGTCTTCGTTTCTGTGCGAGGGCTTTCTCTAGTTGTGGCAAGTGGGGGCCACTGTTCATCGCCGTGCATGGGCCTCTCACTATCGCGGCCTCTCTTGTTGCAGAGCACAGGCTCCAGACGCGCAGGCTCAGTTGTTGTGGCTCACAGGCCTAGTTGCTCCGCGGCATGTGGGATCTTCCCAGACCAGGGCTCGAACCCATGTCCCCTGCATTGGCAGGCAGAATCTCAACCACTGCGCCACCAGGGAAGCCCCCAGATCTAATTTATAAGTACTTGACAAGAGTGAGCCTATTCTTGTCAAGTGTAATGATGGATAATAATACTAATGGTTGTTTCTGTAGCTGATTATCATGGAGCAAAGTTTAGGTCTGAGGAGGTTTCTGAGAGAGCATCAGGGTCTGGGTGGTAATCTAAGCTTACATCCCTTTCCCCAGAAGAGTAGGAGATATAGGTGCCCTCCACCCCAGGAAATTTGGTAGAGAATTTGGTACATGTCTTATGGAGATGAGCTATCCCTGTCTGATGTAGCCACTTCTTAGACTTCCACAAATAGAGTTGAAGCAAGCACTCTGTAGAAGAAAGAGGAAAAGAAAAAAAAAAAAAGAATTGTTGGAAGTAACACACAAAGATTAAATATATATCATGAATAAGTGCATGGATTTAAAGGAAAATTTTGATCATAAATAGGAAACAAATAGGAATCTCAATAGAGAAATGGGGATTAACAAAAGGAACCAAATGGGAATTTTAGAACTGTAAAAACAATATCTAAACTGAAAGACTTGCTGAATGGGCATATTATCACATTAGATACTGCAGAAGAAAATATTAGTGAATTTGAAGACATCACATTGGAAACTAGACAAACCAAAGTATACAGAAAAAAGAAAGGCTGACAAGTAGAAACAATGAACAGAGCATTTAGTGACTTGTGGGAAATAATTAAATACCTTAAACATATCTGTAATTAGAGAACCAGAAGGAGAAGAGAGATAGATTGACAGAGGAAAAGAAGATTAAAAAAATTAACAGCAGAATTTTTTCCAAATTTGTCAAAAATATAAGCTTACAGATCAAAGATGCTCAGTGAACCCCAAGCAGTATAAACAGACATACAGACAGGCACACATAATAAAATTGCTGAGGGCTTCCCTGGTGGCACAGTGGTTGGGAGTCCGCCTGCCGATGCAGGGGACACGGGTTCGTGCCCCGGTCCGGGAAGATCCCACATGGCGTGGAGCAGCTGGGCCCGTGAGCCATGGCCGCTGAGCCTGTGCGTCCAGAGCCTGTGCTCCGCAACGGGAGAGGCCACAACAGTGAGAGGCCCACGTACCGCAAAAAAAATAAAAAATTGCTGAAAACCAATGATAAAGAGAGGATCTTAAGAACAAACAGAGAAAAAAACAAATATAAAAGAAGAGCAAAAAGACTTACAAATAGCTTCTCATCAGAAATGATGGAAGCTATAAGATAATGGAATGAGATCTTTAAAGTACTGGAAAAAAGAGTCAACCCAGAATTTCAATTCCAGTGAAAATATTCCTTAAAATTAGAGTGAAATAAAAACATTTTTGGTTAAACAGTGGAGGGATTTCATTTCCAGGCGACCTGCACTATTAGAATCATTAATGGAAGCTTCTCAGAGTGAAGAAAAATGATACAACATGGAAATTCAGATCTACAGATAGTACTGAGAATGGAAAATATGTGGGTAAATATAGAAGACATATTTTTTTCATTTCCTAATTTCTCAAGAGTATTGTCTTATTAAAGCAAAAATAATAATGTATTGTGGGATTTACAACACATTTAGAAGTAAAATATATCATAAGAATAGTAAAAGTAATGAGAGAAGGATAATTATAGCATACTGTTATAAGGATCTTAGATTATACATGAAGTGATTTGATATTAATTAGTAGTAAATTGTGATAGATTAAAACCCTAGTGAAATCACTTAAAAAAATAAATAGGTATAGTTAACAAGTTGGTAGAGGAGATACTAAATACCAAAAAAATCACCCATCCATAGAATATTGAAAAGGAGAGAAAAGATTGAAAAGGAGAGAAAAGGAACAACCATAACAATCAATAAATGTCATAAATAGAAAACAAATAGCAATATGGCAGCCTAAAACTAACCATATTGATAACTGGATTGGAAAGTAAACCAAATATATGTTTTTTATAAGTAAGACAATTTAAGGATGACACAGTTGAAAGTAATGCAGTTGAAGATGTAGCATGCAACCAATACACATAAAGAATATGGCCTGCCTATGTTCATATTATACAAAATGGACTTAAAGACAAATAGTATTACTAGAGATAAAGAAGAATATTTCATAATGGTAAAAAGGTCAATTCACAAGGGGAAAAAAAACAGTCCAACAAAATTAGGTATAATTCCTGGTTGATTTCAGTCTACTGCTTTGGTTTAGTATAAAGAAATACTAGGCCACAAGAGAAGAGTAAATATATGATGTACAGGGAGCTAAATAGTACCCTAAGAGCTAAGGGAAACTTCCTAAGTAAGGATAAACTTTGAGGGGGGAATCACTCCCCAGGGCTGGAGTTCAGATCTCATTGCAGAAGATGTGGTTCCAGCTCAATGAATGGCAGAGAAATTTCCTGTGCTGCCCAGATTATTGTTGGAACAACTGGATATCCAGATGTAGAAACATGAACTTAGATCATTACCTTGTACCATATATAAAATAATTAGCTCAGAAGTGGATCAGTGATCTAAATGTAACAGCTAAAACTATAACACTTCTGGAAGAGAACATAAGAGGAAAATCTATGTGACCTTTGGTAAGGTAAAGATTTCTTAAATAGGATACAAAAGCACTAACCATAAAAGAAAAAAATTGATGAGCTGGATTTCTTCAAAATTCAAAACCTTTGCTCTCTGAAAGATACTGTGAATAAAATGAAAAGGCAAGCCACAGAGAGGGAGAAAATATTTGCAAAACAAAAAACTGATAAGCAGTTTGTATCTGGAATATATAAAGAATTCTTACAGCTAAATAAGGCAAACCAATTAAAAAACGGGCAAGAGAGATTTGAATAGACACTTAGCAAAGAAGATATATAAGGCATATAAGCACATGTAAAGATATTTATTATCACTATTAAGGAAATGCAAATTAAAATCACTGTGACATACTGCACATCCACTATAATGAATTAAGTTTAACAAGACAGGCAGTACCAAATGTTGTAATGTTGTGAGGATATGGTGGAGCAGCGTGAACTCTTGTATGTTTCTGGAGGGATTACAGAATGGTACAGTCACTTTGGAAAACAATTTGATGGTTTTTCAAAAAGTTAAAACATTCACCTACCATATGAACCTTCAGTCTTACCCTTAGTTATTTTCACAAGAGAAAATAAAAATGTATGTTCACACAAACGCTTATATTTATGTAGTCATTGCAGTGTTATTCATAACAGTCAAAACTTTGAAACAACTCAAATGTCTATTACCTAGTTGATGGATAAACAAATAGTCATTCATACACACATAGGAGAGTCCCAAGTAGTGCACTATTGATACAAAAAACATTGTGGATAAATACCAAAATCATTATACTCAGTGAAATAAGTCAGATACAAAAGACTACCCATATGATTCCATTTATATGTATTTCTACAAAAGGCAAAAATATAGTGTCACAAAATATATTAGTGGTTTTCAGATGCCAGGATTGACAGGGAGGGGTTTAAGTGCAAAAGGGCATGACAGAACTCTTTGAGGTAATGGAAATATTCTGTTTCATGATTGTTGTGATGGTTAGATTATTATATACACTTGTCAAAAATCATTGAAATGTACATTTAAAATTGTTGAACTGTATTTTATGTTAAGTATACCTCAATAAAGTTGATTAAAATATATACATATAAGAAAAAACTTTCTTATACCTGTAATACTCAAGATCTTTGTATTTTATTATTTGAAAGTGGTATTTAAATCTTGAAAGGCAAAAACATATTGTTATAGGTATTTTCATGAAAATATAGGTAACTGCCTGATAATGCACCACAATTTTAGAAAATATGTTTGATACATTTATATAATGCACAGTGTGGAAAACTGTGCTGGCTCTTGGAGCAGAAGTTGACAAAGTAACTATGGGGCTTGATTCCATTCCACGACTAAGAGAAGAAACAAGATTCTTACTGTTCTAACTTCCCATTTAAAGGATTGGGCCTGTGGCCTTGAATTTATAGTTTGGTCCCAGTAGGCAGCAAAAGGATATCCCCAAATAAAGACAGAAGGAAGTTTGTCTTTAGTGAGTGAGACATAGCCTGATGATGTCCAGAACTGAGAGATTTTTCTGGGTGAAAAGCAGAGATGACAGGATTAGTGGGACAGGTATGTTAAGGTAAAGGAAACTTTTTTAAGAAACAAAATATCCAGCCTCAATGCCTAAGTCACTGAAAATCCTAAATATTACACAGAAATCCTTTCACACTGCTGGTCCAATTAGGCCATAGTCAGCCAGCCCTAGATGTTCCTGAATGTGAGAAAAAAAAATCTTCAACAGTCAGCTTGCAACAAGTTCTTACTGCACGTATTGTTTGTTGGCTCAGCAGTTTATGTTTCAGTCACATCCAGAGTCTTGAATTTGTTGTGGGCATCAGAACCTTATTTTCCCTCTGAATCTCTACTTGTTGTAATCAGGATTGGGGTTTCAACTTCTCTTCAGCAGCCACAGGAAGCTACTAAACACAGACTCTGATGAGAAAGGCATCAGGGAATGTGAAACCTGGTATAGTGCTTAAGAATCATATCTCCAAGAGTGTACAGTCAATAACAATACTGAAGTTCAGTTTCTTGGGGGAATGTGTATTTGAACTAGAATCAGGCACTGTATGGATATTCAGATTTTTTTCCAAGAAGGATGTGGATGAGAGGTAAAACATAGTGATTTTAAGATCAGGTAAATGACCCAGCAGTCCCACTACTGGGCATATACCCTGAGAAAACCATAATTCAAAAAGAGTCATGTACCAAAATGTTCATTGCAGCTCTATTTACAATAGCCCGGAGATGGAAACAACCTAAGTGCCCATCATTGGATGAATGGATAAAGAAGATGTGGCACATATATACAATGGAATATTACTCAGCCATAAAAAGAAACGAAATTGAGCTATTTGTAATGAGGTGGATAGACTTAGAGTCTGTCATACAGAGTGAAGTAAGTCAGAAAGAGAAAGACAAATACCGTATGCTAACACATATATATGGAATTTCAGAAAAAAAAATGTCATGAAGAACCTAGGGGTAAGACAGGAATAAAGACACAGAACTACTAGAGAATGGACTTGAGGATATGGGGAGGGGGAAGGGTGAGCTGTGACAAAGCGAGAGAGAGGCATGGACATATATACACTACCAAACGTAAGGTAGGTAGCTAGTGGGAAGCAGCTGCATAGCACAGGGAGATCAGCTCGGTGCTTTGTGACCGCCTGGAGGGGTGGGATAGGGAGGGTGGGAGGGAGGGAGATGCAAGAGGGAAGAGATATGGGAACATATATATATGTATAACTGATTCACTTTGTTATAAAGCAGAAACTAACACACCATTGTAAAGCAATTGTACTCCAATAAAGATGTTAAAAAAAAAAGATCAGGTAAATCTCTCTGTAACAGATTTAATCATTTATTCACTTATTCAGCACATGTAAAGTGCCTCCTGTGCAAACACATACTATAGAAGGAAAAAAGACAGTGTCCTTGTTCTCAAAGAGCTAAAAATCTTTTTAGTAAAATAAGAAATGCATCCATGATAAATTCAGTAGGTAGACATTGTAAAAATATTAATAGCAACCATCAAATTGAGTGCCATCTTTTGCTCAGTAACATAGTATATTTCCTACGAGGGTATATACTATCTGGAGCCTCCTAGGTTTAAATCCTAGGAGTTCTGCTTAAGTATTTGTTATTGTTGTGTTCTCTTTTAAAAATATTACCTGAGATTCTCTAAGCAATCCTATAAAACAGGGATAATAATCCCTCTTTTTTATTTATTTTTTAAATTTTATATTGGAGTATATTTGATTTACAATGTTGTGTTAGTTTCAAGTGTACAGCGAAGTGATTTAGTTACATGTATAGAGATATCTATCCTTTTTCAGATTCGTTTCCCATATAGGTTATTATAGAGTATTGAGTATAGATCCTTGCTGATTGTTTATTTTATATATAGTAGTCTGTATATGTTAATCCCAACCTCTTAATTTATTCCCTCCCCCCACCTTTCCCCTTTGGTAACCCTAAGTTTGTTTTCTAAGTTTGTGAGTCTGCTTCTGTTTTGTTAAATAAGTTCATTTGTATCATTTTTTTAGATTCCACATGTAAATGATATCATATGATATTTGTCTTTGTCTGATTTAGTATGATAATCTCTAGATCCATCCATGTTGCTGCAAGTGACATTATTTCATTCCTTTTTATGGCTGAGTAATATTCCATTGTATATATGTACAGCGTATTCTTTGTCCATTCATCTGTCAGTGGACATTTAGGTTGCTTCCATGTCTTGACTGTTGTAAATAGTGCTGCAGTGAATATTGGGGTGCATGTATTTTTTTGAAGTATGGTTTTCTCCAGATATATGCCCAAGAGTGGGATTGCTGAATCATATGGTAGCTCTATTTCTAGTTTTTTAAAGAACCTCAATACTGTTCTCCATAGTGGTGGTACTAATTTACATCCTCACCAACAGTGTAGGAGGGTTCCCTTTTTGGCTTCACCCTCTCCAGCATTTATTGTTTGTAGACATTTTGATGATGACCATTCTGACTGGTGTGAGGTGACACCTCATTGTAGTTTTGATTTGCATTTCTCTAATAATTAGTGATGTTGAGCATCTTTTCCTATGCCCATTGGCCATCTGTATGTCTTCTTTGGAGAAATACCTATTTAGATCTTCTGTCCATTTTTTGTATTGGGTTGTTTGTTTTTTTGCTATTGAGCTGCGTGAGCTGTTTGTATATTTTGGATATTAATCCCGTGTCTGTTGCATCATTGGCAAATATTTTCTTCCATTCTGTGGGTTGTCTTTTTATTTTGTTTATGGTTTCCTTTGCTGTGCAAAAGCTTTTAAGTTTCATTAGGTCCCATTTGTTTATTTTTGTTTTTATTTTCATTACTCTAGGAGGTGGATCCAAAAAGATATTGCTGCGATTTATGTCAAAGTGTGTTCTGCCTATGTTTACCTCTTAGTGTTTTATACTATCCGGTGTTACATTTAGGTCTTTAACCCATTTTGAGTTTATTTTTGTGTATGATGTTAGAGAATGTTCTAATTTCATTCTTTTACATGTAGCTGTCCAGCTTTTGCAGTACCATTTATTGAAAAGACTGTCTTTTCTCCATTCTATATTCTTGCCTCCTTTGTCCTAGATTAATTGACCACAGGTGTGTGGGTTTAGTTCAACACAGACTCAGGTGTATGCATTCATTCCAAGCGTAACTTAATAAAATTTGAATAATTTGAGTGTACTTTGTGTACAGTTTCATCTACAATCCTTGTAGTGCAATACATTCCTACATTTAAACTGTAGATTTGAAATAAGCAATAATAGCCTCGTGATTGTAAAAATGAAGAAACAGAATATAATTACTTCAATTTTGTCGTTCTGTACGACCACATGGAGTTATTATTTGTTTAATATTTAAATAGTGGAACAGATTGAAAACTGTGAGGTGTGATATTTTTCTTTCCAAAGTACAAACTTTAGTTCATATGTTAATTTTTTTAATGATTTTGGAAAACATTTTAAAAATTGAAATATGTTCCCCTTTAAATTGTTAACTATTTGGTTTTAAGCTGAGGAACAAATCAAGAAAATAAAATATTACTCTAGTGGTACAAGTTAGTCATTGTATAAATTGACTCGTTTGCCAATATTTTGGTTGTATTAAATTTCACTTGTTAATTATTAGACAATTATTTCTATAAAATATTTTACATAAGATTTTGATAAAAAGCATCAAAGTTAAAACTGCCAGGTTGATATAAAAGCTATTCAGTTCTACACTTTTGGCCTACAGGAATTTGAAGCACCTTTCAGTCATTTGGAACATTGTTCTAAAACAGCAACTGCTTAATAATCTTTTCTGAATTTTATAAAGTAATTTGAAGTCAAAACCCATACCAACATGAAAGGGCAACAACCCAGTGGAACTCAACAATGAAAAAAATTAAAAAGCAAAGGAGTCAATTTCAGCAATGTCTGGATCTATTTTGAAATACGTAATGCCTTCAACATTGCATAGACTTTATGAAAATTGTGAAGAGTGCAAGGTGGCACATCCAAAGCATGGATACTAGAAACAACACAAGATTCAGATGACACAGGGATGAAAGACAACAATGAATCATTTTCTATAAGCATTGACAATGAGGAAGAGAAAGGAAATGTTAGTAAGTGTCAACACGGACAGGATTTTATTTTTAATGGAGAAAAAAATGGCACTAGTAAAGCGAAGACTTTGATGATGAAGAGACAGTAAATGATTAATCTATTTTGATTAATCTGTTTTGATATTTCTGCTTGGTCAATACTGTTTCCAGATGAAGAGAATTAATTCAGTTAAGAAAGGAAGTGAATCTTTTCAGAATAAATATGAACCTTTCTCTGCAGTTCAAAGAAAAGGACAAAAGAGCAAAGGAAGCAGTCAACACTTGACAGCTTCATGATTTTATAAATCCTTACCAAACACTGAAAAGAAAAATGCCAGTTTTTTCCAAATTGAAATAATTATTTTTGGTTGTAGACTCTGGATATTGGAACAAAAAAAATAAACATCCAATCTTGTAACAGGCTTTAAACCTGGTAGATATTAAATTCTAAGGTCTGGGAGATATCTGAACAATATCTCTCTTGCTTTTTTGACCATTATTGTTTATTTTATTTAATGACTATTACTGAAAAACTTGTCATATAGAGGAGGGAGTGTCAAAAAAGAATTCACTCAAGGTATCAAATATGCTGGCTATGCCATTATTCATTAATAATAATATAATCAATAATTCTTCTGAAGTGATCATTTTGATGAGAGATATGTGAGTGACTTGTTGAAGTCATATTTTTTGATGACTCTTTCTTTAGAGTTTGAAAAATCCACAGATGAGCAACAAATAGTAAATAAATATAAAGATTGCTTATCCTTTACATTAACTAAAGCAGTGCAAATTAAAGCAACCTAATGGTGTCATTTTATGTATGAAACTAGATTTTTCAAACTATTGTTATAATACTTAATACTAGTAAGACTAGCACATCTATATAGTACTGATAGCAGTGAAAATTTGGACACTGACATGACAACAAATAGAAGAAAATAAACCAGTGAAATGTCCATATACTAGACCCTGGAATCTTAAATCTTACACCTAGGAGAATATACATGCACATGTATATATAAGTAAAACATTGCATGTATAAATTATATATAATATGCAGATATGCCATAGTTTATTCTACTCACCTATATTTGGGGATTTAGAGTATCCAACATTTTGCAATTACAAACAAAGCTGTAATGTGCACCTTTATTTTCATATTGTTGGTGGGGGCACTTTAAGGTAAATTTCTAGAGGTGAAGTTTAGTCATAAAGGTAAATACATATCTAGTTGTGTTATTTATTTGTAGATTTCCCGCCAAAAAGGTTTATGCCAATTTGGATTCCTGTCAACAATGTATGACTATGCCTGTTTCCCCAAAGCCCTGCAGGCAGAACGTTTTATCATGCTTTTTTTATTTTTCACAATATTATAGGTGAGAAATGATATCTCAGTTCTAGTTTTTGTTTTGTTTTACATTTGGGCCCATCACACATTTTATTAGCTTAACCATAGCCATAAAAATTTTAAGTTAGAGAACAATTTTAGGTTTTTAAATTGCAGTAAGATACATAAAATATTCCATCTTACCATTTTTGAGTGTATAGTTCTGTGCTAAGTATATTCACATTGCTGTGCAGCCAATCTCCTGAACTTTTTTATCATGCAAAACAAACTATACCAATTAAACAACTACCCATTTCTCCTTCCCCAGAGCTCCTGGAAACCACCATTTTACTTTGTTTTTATTAATTTGACTACTGTAGATACTTTCTGTAAGTAGAATCAGTGTTTGTTATTTTGTGACTGGCTTTTTTCACTTAGTATAATATCCTCAAAGTTCGTACATGTTGTAGCACATGTCAGAATTTCCTTCCTTTTTAATATTCCATTGCATGTATGTACCAGATTGTTTATTCATTCATCTGTCCATGGAAACTTGGGTTTCTTCCACTTCTTGGCTTTATGAATAATGCTGCTATAAACAGAAGTGTACAAATATCTCTCAGGGATACCACTTTCAATTATTTTGGATGTATACTAAGAAATGAAATTGCGGGGTAACATGGTAATTTTATTTTTAATTTTTTGAGGAACTGCCATATATTTTCCATAGCAGCTGCAGCATTTTACATTCCTACCAACAGGGCACAAAGGTTCCAATTTCTCCACATCCTTACTGGCTATTTTCTGTTTTTTTGTTTTTGTTTTTGATAGTAGCTATCCTGATGGATGTAAGGTGATATTGCATTGTGGTTTTCATTTGCATCTCTCTAATGGTTAGTGACGTGGAACATATTTTCATGTGCCTGTTGGCCATTTGTGTATCTTCTTTGGTGAAATGTCTATTTAAGTCCTTTGTGCATGTTTTAAATAGGGTATATTTTGGTGTTGAGTCGTAGGTGTTTTTTAATGTATTCTGGGAGATATATATATATATATATATATATATATATATATATATATATAGTTAGCA
>NW_021703774.1:77103107-77198150 GCF_005190385.1 Monodon monoceros | reverse complement strand
TATATATATATATATATATATAGTTAGCAAACCCTAACCCTATATATGTATAGTTTGCAAATATTCTTTCCCATTCTGTTGGTTGAATTTTCACTCTGTTGATTGTGTCATTGCACAATTGTGCATGTTGCACACAAGATTTTCATTTCAATGTAGTCTAATTTATCTATTTTTACTTCTGTTATCTGTGCTTTAGGTATCATACCCAATAAATCATTGCCAAATTCAGTGTCATACAGCTTTTCCTGTATGTTTTTATCTGAGTTTTATAGTTTTAGCTCTTAGGTCTTAGATCCATTTTTGTATATGGTGTAAGATAAGGATCCAACTTCATAATTTTGCATGTGTGTATTTATTTTCCCAAAACAGGTTTTGAAGAGATTGTCCTTCCCCCACTGAATGGCCCTGACACCCTTGTCAAGAATCATTTGACCATATATACAAGAATTTATTTCTGGGCTCTCTGATCTATTCCACTTGTCTATATGTTTGTCTTTATGCCAGTATTACACTGTTTTGATTATTATAGTTTTATGATATGTTTTAAAATTGGGAAGTGTGAGACTTCTAACTGTTCTTTTTCAAGAATCTTCTGGATATACAGGTCCCTTGAGATTCCAAGTGAATTTTAGGATGATTTTTTCTTGTTTTTTTTGCTAAAAATGCAGCTGGGATTTTGAGAGTGATTACATTAACTCTGGATTTCTTTGTGTAGTATTAACATTTTAACAATATTAAGTCTTCCAGTCCCATGAACACAGATATTTTTCCATTTATTTGTGTTGTCTTTAATTTCTTTCAGCAGTGTTTCGTAGTTTTCAATGTATACGTCATCTCCTGAGTTAAACTTATTCCAAAGTATTTTATTCTTTTTTGATGCTATTGTAAATGGAATTATTTTCTTAATTTCCTTTTCAGGTTGTTCATTGTTAATGAGTAGGAAGAAATACAGCTGATTTTTTGTGTGTTTTATGTTATATATTTGAAAATAGTTTTAAAATTTGATTTAAAATTTATTTTTTTCATTTATTTTTAAATTTCTCAGTGGGAGGACCTTTAGGTTGTTTTCAGATTAGAATTTTTAAAATACACTTCTAGATCCCCTAATAAATCAAAAAGAAATCATAACGGAAATTCTTATAACTGTACACTGAGAAAAGCAGCATATGTAAAAATGTGTGGGATATAGCTCAGGCAGTGCTTAAAAGATAATTTATAGTTTTGCCTACTTATATTGGAAGAGAAGAAAGCCAGAAAATTGATGTACCATACATACAACTTAAGTGAGAAAAAAATAGCAAGAGAATACACTTGTCAAGTAGAAGGAAAGAAATAATCTTGTTAAAATCAGGGATAAAAAGAGAAGGCACAAATATCAGACTTTGAAAGAGTATGCTCTAACTTCAGTTGTAGCAGGGATGGAAAGGTAAAACAAAATTATGATTAACTTTAACACATTTGAAAACTTATGAAATATTTAATTCCTAGAAGAAATATAAAGTATTAACTGTATTCAGTAAGAAAGAGAAAAACTGAATAGTTCTATAACCATTGAAGAAATTAAGTACTATTTTTAAAAGCATCCTATGAAAATAACAGGCCCAAATTTTGTAGGTAACTTTTACCAGATATCCATGGATTAGAAAATACAAACACTACAAAACATCTTCTAGGACATAGGGAGGAAAAAAGGGAAACCATTATGGTCTAGCATAATTGTGGTATCAAAACCAGACAAGAACAGTTTAAAAAATGAGAAATAGTACAGGTCAAAATCACTCATGAACATGTATGACAAAATCCTAAATGAAATATAAGCAACTGAACTTAGCAGTGCATGGGAAAAGATACACTATGATTGAGTAGTGAATATTCCAGAATTCAGTTTAGTTCAGAATTGGGAAAAAAAAAATCTATTGATTAATCCACCTCAAGATAAGCGAGAAAAATTATATGATTCTTTTCCACAGATATAGAAAAAAATGTAAGAAAAAGAATGAAAACATAAGAAGTGGGGGGAAAAAGACAAAAAAGTGTTAGTGGTAGCAGGTAATATAACTGTTTATATAGAAAACAAAATATAACCTAAGTATGTTAGAAAAAAACGAGTGTCAAATATAAGATAAAGTTATCTGCATATCTATATGGTATACCCTTTAAAACAACAACAGCAAATATAAGGTACTTTTGTTAGGTGTGCAAATCCTATATGGAAAAAATTATATTGAAAGTTATTAAAGAAGATTCATATTTATAATATATATATATATATAGAGAGAGAGAAATATACTAAATTCATGGAGGGGATAACTTGTAAGAAGTTAATTCTTGTCAAATTTAGTGGCAATTTGATGAAAATCCCAACAGTGTTTTTATGGAACTTAGCAAACTGATTCTATAATTTACATGGTATAGCAAACAGCCAAGAATGGTAAAGACACATTTGAACAAGAGGGTGCAGTAGATTTGCCCTACAGGTAAAAAGACAAATTATAAACCTAGAGTAATTAAAAACACATGGCTTTGATACAGAGCGAGACGAATAAACCAGTGAAATAGAATAGAGAGCCAAGAAACAGAGCCATACATTTATGGGTACTCTGTACATGAAAAATAATAACCTTTTCTTTTTTTTAACTTTTATTGGAGTATAGTTGATTTACAATGTTGTGTTAGTTTCTGCTGTACAGTAAAGTGAATCAGTTATACATATATCAACTTTTTATTTAGATTCTTTCCCCATATAGGTTATTACAGAGTATTGAGTAGAGTTCCCTGTGCTATAGAGTAGGTCCTTATTAGTTATATGTTTTATATATAGTAGTGTGTATATGTCATTCCCCAAATCCCATTTTGTCCCTACTCCCCTTACCCCCTGGTAGCCATAAGTTTGTTTTCTACATCTGTAACTCTATTTCTGTTTTGTAAATAAGTGAAAAATGATTATCTTTTCAAAAAATGGTGCTTGGTCAATTATCTAGGCAGATTACAGAAAAAAGTAACTTCTCTCTTACACAAAATCAGTTTTATGTGGATTATAAATCTAAACATGAAAAATAAAGAAAAAGAACTAGAAAATAATGTAGGAGTACCAACTGTATAGGAAAATATTGATAAACTGGATAATGTTAAATTTAAGAACGTCTGATAATCAAAACACAGCGTTAAGAGAATGAAAAGGCAAGCCACAGATGGGGAGAAGATATATGCAGCATATTGGGTTGGCCAAAAGTTCCTTTAGGTTTTAAGTAAAAACAAAAGACACATTTTTCATTTTCACCAAGAACTTTCACACGTTTCCATTATATGAACCTTGAAAACAGGCAAAACCAAACTACAGGATTAGAAGTCAAAATAGTAGTTATACTTGGTGGGATAGGCAGGGAATAGTAATTGGAAGAGCTATGGGGGCAACTCTGGAGGACTGGCATACCTTCTGTTTCTTAACCTGGGTGGTGTACACAGATGATCACTCTGTGATAATTAAGCTGTATGTTTACAGTTTATGCACTCTTCTGTATGTGAGTACACTTTGCAATAAAAAAAAATATTTTAAAAATACCCAGAGTTTAAGTTTTGGGAGGCAAAACTTAAAAATTTTTTAAATCACTCCAGTAGAATTCTTTATGACTTTGGGATACAGAAAGATTTATTGTACAAGGCTCAAAATATGCAAACAATAAAGGAAAATATCTGAAAAACTTTACACTAAAATTAGAATTATTTTCATCAAAACAAGCAGAAACTAACACACCATTGTAAAGCAATTATACTCCAATAAAGATGTAAAAAAAAATGCCATAAATAAAGTGAAAAGATAAGCTGCAGACCCACCAGAGATACTTGTAACATGTAACTGAAAAAGGATTAGCATTCAGAATAGATAAATAATAAAATATACAAACAACCCAAAATAAAAACAGACAAAAGACATAAGCAGGTAATTCATAAAAGAAGATATATGAATGACCACTAATCATATCTGAATGTATACAACCTCAGTAATAATCAGGAAATCCAAATTAAAACTAACAGATTAGCTAGAACTATTAAATCTGACAATTCTAATTGCTGGTATGGATATGAAGCAAAAGGAACTCATACACTATTAGTGAAATCATAAATTGGTATAATCCCTCCATTGGTAGACACTTTTGCATTATCTGATAAGGTTGAAGATGTGTGTGTACCCCCTGACCAGCAATTCCACTCCTGGAAACAGTCCTTGAAAAACTCTGAAATGTGTACCAGAGAACATGTACAAGCAAATCCATAGCAGTATTGCTTATAATAGTAAAATACTGGAAATAACCCATATGTATATGAATAGAAGAAAAGATAAATTATATTTATCCATGCAATGGAATATTATACAATGGTGAAATTTAAAGGGCTATATGCATCAATATGGATGAATCTCAGGAACATAACATTGAACAATAAAAAGCAAGTGACAAAAGAGTACTTAGGATGATTCCATTAAATGAAATTTAAGAGGCAAAACTAATCAGTTTATTATTTGAGGACACATACCTTTGTAGTAATGATATAAAGAAAAGTAAGGAAATGATAAAACAAAATATAGCATTGTGATTGGCTTTCGGGAGAAGGGATGGGAATATAGTCAGAAAGGGACCCACAGGAAGCTGTAGGTATTGGTGAAAATCTATTAAACTGGATGTTTGCTTATTATTCTTAAACTCTACACACACATTATATATACTCTTTTGTGTGCATGACATATTTCATAATAAATTGTTTAGAAATCTTATTTACTTTGTATAGAAAATGATCTATTGGGGACCAATAGCAGAAGCCAGGAAATCAACTATGTTTTCTGTTCCAAGTGTCCAGCAGTAGCTGATGCTGCACTAGAATACTGATAGAGACGAATAGGGAGGGTATAGCTAATGATCAGTTCTACTGTTCAATGTTGTCATTAAATTTTTATTTTGTTCTATGTGTTCTTTGATTCTTTGTAAGAATGAGGAAGAGAACACATCATGAGTTCATGGCCAAATGCCATTTCATACTGAATTTTGACTTTAATTTTCTCAGCAATCCTATGCTGTTAGAGTAGGAGCAGGTACTGTCCATTTTACTTGATAGATCAAGAAACTGGGTGGAGAGAGGTTAAAGCAAATTGCTTTAGGGCACACAACTAATAAAAGTGAAAGCCACCCTGGACTTCCCTTTACAACCCACCAGCTTTCTCCTCTGTGTGTCTATGCACAGTATTGTCACCAACTTCCAGCATCGCTAGCACTCTGGCTTGGAAGCACTCAACATACCTCATTCTTTGGGGCCTCCTCTGGGCTGTGAGGAAGGTGTGATATACTGGGTACAGTGGAGGTTAAGTATCCATTTCCTCTGAATTTCTTCCCCTGAGCAGACATTTGACTTAAGCCCCCTGTTCTCCTGAAGGCTGAGGCGCTGGGGCTACAGAGGATCTAGATATTTAAAGGTACATTTGCAGAAAGGAGACCCTTTGCTAATCTAAGGAACAGCTTGTGAGAGCGGGGGTGGGTGAGGGAAGCCAAACCTGGAGCATGTGAACGATAGCTTCATCAACTTGACATTCCCTCAGGACCCACCACCTACATAGGGGTTCTTTCCTGGCTATTTCCCCACCAGATGTAAAAATTATTAAATGTATTTGGCTAGCGTTTCTTGGGGACTCTTCTTTCTCAATTCTTTTCTTTACGTTATTTCCTTCTCTGCCCCCAGTTTTTATCCCCATTTTTCCTTCTCTCTCCCATAAGCTATAGCCAAATGTTGTCTGGATTTGCTCAAGTATCAAGGGCCAGAGAAGGAGCTCCTGTGGATCCCAGTCTTAGTGCTGGGTGCTGAGGTATTTTCCCAGGAGCCTACAGCGTTCTGGGTTGAGCCAGACCCAATAACTCAGGTGTTCCTCTAGACTTAGAGCTGGCTGGAAAATTCTCCACAGTTTAAAAGAATTAAAGCAGTGACTAGTGAGTGGATAGGTTTATAAAACAAAGTGGAAAAGTTGTCACAGGAGTTTTTCATTGGATTGTGCTCACTGAAGTTTAAGGACTTGAGAAAATAATGAGTGAGCCAAGGTCATTGAAGGAGCTGGGGCCTTGAACCACCTGTCATATATGCTGCATATGTATGTCTGTATACTTATGTGCATATGCATAAATATATATGTACATATTAGTAATATATACTCCTATATACTGAGATTTGGAGACCCTAAATAGCCCCTCACTTGCTTTAAAATCTATTTATTAGTGGCTTTAAAATCTCTCTCTGTTAGTCAAATGTTTCTATGGCTTAGTTCTTAGAATTCTTAGAATCCCACTGTTAAATGCATTTAGTTCTGGGGCTTCCCTGCTGGTGCAGTGGTTAAGAATCCGCCTGCCAAGGCAGGGGACGTAGGTTCAAGCCCTGGTCTGGGAAGACCCCACATGCCACGGAGCAACTAAGCCCGTGTGCCACAGCTACTGAGCCTGCACTCTAGAGCCCGCAAGCCACACCTACTGAGCCCACATGCCACACTACTAAAGCCCATGCACCTAGAGCCCATTCTCTGCAAGAAGAGAAGCCACTGCAATGAGAAGCCCGCGCACTGCAACGAAGAGTAGCCCCCACTCGCCGCAACTAGAGAAAGCCTGTGTGCAGCAACAAAGACCCAATGCAGCCAAAAATAAATAAATAAATATTTTAAAAATGCATTTAGTTCTGAGAGTCATATTAATCACCACAACAAATATTTGTTGAGCACTTTACAATTTACAAGCATATTTACATACAGTGCCTCACTTACTCAAGACAACAACCATGTTTTTCCTCACCGTATTAGGAGGATCAGGAGTCTTAGAAAATTATGTTTCCAGTCCTGAGGTGTAGGAGCTAGAATTTGAATCTGATGTTTGACTTTAATTTTGGTCATTATTTCTTAGACCCAATGCTAACTATCAGTCATAACTGTCTTAGCATAATTTTATTATATATGATGTGGAATGTCAACTTCATCTGACCTGGGCATCAGGCTGTTTAGCAGCCAGTCCCCAGAATCCATTCTGGGCAATTTTTTACCCCCTTAAACTTTGGTGTGCAGATCACCTGGAACAGAATTATTCTGGGAGAAGAGGGATAATTGTCAAAATTTCAGATCCTTGGGCCGTATCCCAGGCCTACTGACTCAGCTTACCTGGGATGGGAACTTGCCGTTTTAAAACAAGCCACAGGTGAATTTTAAGTGCTCTAGTCTTTGATAGCCATGGTTTAGTAGCCACACTATCCTTTCTAGCATCATTGTCACGTACTTCTGAGTTTCTGGGGCTCTGACTGCTTCGGTAAAATGGGTCACAGTCAATATGGATTCCTGAAGATTGTTGGTTGGAATTTGATCCATAGGCCAAAAATTTCTTCCCCATCCCACCCAACCGTGTAGGATTTTTTTCCAGGCTGGCCCAGAGGAAAAGCCAATCATTGTTCTCATTCTGACTAATTGGAGACAGTCTGGCCACAAACATCCCCCTTTGTGCCTTTTCTCTTCTACAGGCCTTGGGCAGGGCTGCAGAGAATCTGCTGGAGGGTGGCCCAGGTGGGACCCAGAGGAGAATAATTACAACTGCAATGCCTTCTGTCATTAAGTCCTAAGTGGAATGCTGAGTTGAACAATGGAAAAGGTCTCTACTGTCCTTGAAAACATTTTTGTTATTGTCCCAAGCCAAGGACTTGAGTGTTGAATGAGTGTCGAATGTACTTTCTCAACAATTTTTTGGAATTTCCTATGGTTTGTGCAGTAATGGCAATTTGTTTACAGCCTTGCAGTTGGCTGCCTTCAATTTGTTTCAGCTGGTCTGGGGAGTCTTTGGGTAAACTGAGTGGACTACAACTATTAAAGACTCTTGTTTCCTTTTGTTTTCTTGGAGAACGAAAGAGGATAAACCATTGTCTCCAATATATGGCAAGGAGCCCCAAGTTTTCTACCAGCAGCAATACCTTTTTGTGGTGATATAATGTTCCTTTGTAAACTTAGTGCAAATATAAACCCCATGCATAAATAGTAACAGTAATAAACATTTATTGAACATTTATTTTATTCCAGTCCCTGCCCTAAGTGCTGTGTGCATTTTTTCATTTAATCCCTCAATAATTCTATAAGTTAGAGGTACTGTTATTATTCTCTTTATAGATAAGCACGTGGAGTCTTAGCAAGTTGAAATAAGTTGTCTAAGGTCAAACAGGTTAGCATTACAATGGTGATTTGTACAGGAAAGTCTAGCCCCAGAGCCATATTCCTTTTTGCTATAGCCTGTGTCCCTCCTGTCATGTATAATCTTTCCTATAACACAACATACCCAGATTTAAGTCTTTGTTTAATTTTTCAAGATGAGAATACTGCGTTTGATTATTATGGTGGCTATACTTTTTAACTAAAAATTAGGAAACTTTGGAGGATATAGGAGTGAAAATTTTGAATTGAAGCTGTTCTGAAAAAGACTAGGATGAAGTCTGTCATATCCCATAGAGGATACAGTGAGGATATCAATCAGTCCCTCTCCCTTATCCTTTTAATGAAGGACTTTCATGTATACATCTCAGTATGTGACACCATTTATAAAACATGTAGTTGAGGTACTTAACAAATATTTATTGGATGAATGAAGATAGTTCTGTCCTCAAAGAATTCCTGATCTAGTAAGGACAGTAAGTCAAACAATTGTAACACATTATGTTGAGTGCTATAATAGAGGTAGCTGGTACCTGATTGGCATGTAATCAGTACTTATTGAGGAAATAAATGAATCTAAAGGGTGTGTAGGGATCAGGTAATGATATTCAGAGGCATTGCCACCTATGATGGGACCTTAAAAGACAAGTAGGCATAGGCCAGGTGAAGAGGAAAGGCAAAGCATACCAGACAGAGAGGGCTGAATGGACAAAGTACCAAAGACAAGAGAAAAAACACAGACTGTTTAACAAATTCCAGTCATTCAGTATGGCTGGAACATAAATAATGGTGGAATCTGGGGGAAAGATGGTAAAGATGAGGCCGACAGGCTAAGTAGGAATAGATCGTGAGGGTCTTTTATGCTGTGCAGCTTAGACTTTATCATGACTTCTATGGGAAATTTTGAAATATATGTAGTAGCTAAATGACATAATAACTGTAGTTATATAAGTATGTATAAACATGCATGTTTAATAATCTATATATAATTCACTCATCATGGGACCTACTCTTCACAACTAATCTTTTCATTGCTTTGAGGACCTAGTTATTAAAGAGCCAAGGGAGGGCTTAAATACTATGATAAAGCAGGGTTTCCTCAGTCCTCCATGTTCATGGGATTACCTAGGAATTCTGTCTAAAAGTTTATTCTGATTGATTATGTGTGCAGTAGGGCGTTAGATTCTGCATTTCCAACAAAGTCCCAAGTAATGCTGATACTGCTGGTTCTCAGACTACACTTTTAAGTAGCAAAGCTTCCATAAAAAGAGCAAGACAGTATCTCAGAAAAAGTAAAGTGTGTTAATGAAAACCAAAAATGGGCGTGGGGCATAAAATAAAGGATGGGATATGAACAAAGGAGGGAGGTAGCTTCAGTGAAATAAAATTTAGGCAGACAATAAGAAAAAAGAATAACAGAAGACTAGATTAAAGAGGCATATCATGAAAATAATATGGGAGTACCTGATAGTAGCTGATGGCAAGGAGATGAGAAAAAAATTTCTGAAAGGAAATGAAGGAGGGTATGCTGACCGTTATGACTGTAAGCTCTAATTAAGACCAAGTCTGTAATAGTGCACCATTTTGTTCTATGGAATGCTAGGACTATAAGAATTTAATAAGTGTTTTTGGCAAAAACCTTCATATCCAAGCAAGTTTGGGAAATGTTGTTAAGTAAAGTTAAACTGAGTCTATAAAGTGTTTTTCCAAGAATCATCCTTGTCTTAGTCTATTTGGGTTGCTGTGACAAAAATACCACAGACTAGGGGGCTTATAAACAACAGATATTTATTTCTCACAGGTCTGGAACATGTGAAGTCCAAGATCAAGTTACCCACAGATTTAGTGTCTGGTGAGGGTTCAGCTTCCTCATTCATAGATGGCCATCTTTGGTTATTTTCTTGCTTCTACTGGGTGGAAGTGGGAGGGGACCTCTCAGAAGTCTCTTGTATAAGGGTCTTAATTCCATTCATGAAGGCTCTACCTTCATGACCTAATCACCTTCCAAAGACCCTGCCTCCAGACACCATCAAATGTAGGGATTAGGTTTCAGCATAGGAATTTGGGGTCCGGGGGAGACACAAACATTCAGTCACAGCAATCCTTTTCACAAGACATTTAATTAACATCTCAAGACCCAGGAGTTTCATTGAGCACAATATTAGAAAACCTGGTCTACTGAAAGAGACATGGGATTTGGAGTAAGGTCTGGGTTGCAGACTCATTTCCATAAGTTACTTAACTTCTCTGAGCTGCAGTGGCTTCATAGATAAAATGGGCATTACATTCTCAGTCTTTCAAAGCTATTATAAATATTGAACTAAGAAGAATAGGAGAATATAAACTTCAAAGCATTGTGATATTATGCCTCTCTTTTACTATTTACTACAACATTTCGTACAATGTTTCATTCGCTGGGACTCAGTCCTCAATGAAAGAAAAACCTTAATGGATTGATTGATGTTAGAGGCCAAGAAACTCCTTACAGGGCCATAAAAAGAGTACTGGCAGTAGATCTTCTCCTGAAAAAGGCAGGAATTAGGCAGAGGCAAATGAAGGATGTGGCTTGATATATTGCTTTATCTTTCCTCCTCTTTTCTGTGTGCTCTTTTATTGCTAAAGAGTAGAAGACAGCATGTAACTTCTAGAAGAATATAATTATTTGCAAGGCAAAAAATGGATATTATTTGAACAGGAAAAATTTGGAAAACAAAATCAGCCCCCATGTTCCAGTGGGTGGGCCAGTGTTAATTACTTACAAATGAAATGTTAGGATTCTTCATAACCCATCCCATGATGGTAATACATTATTTTGACCATATGAATATCCAGCTGGAAAATTAATATTTTTCACATCTGAGGCTATGAACTTTCTCAATGGACCTCACCATATTTAAGCATCTTGTGAGAGTGGTTGACTATTACAGGTGGAAAAAAGGAAGGAGATAACTCATCCATAATTACTTAAAGACTACATTTGAAGTTTAAAACATCTGTATGTTTATAAAGCATTCAATCAATTATATATTTGGTAGTCATGTTGTAAAGTGTCTAGCCATTGAAAAACATCCGGATAATTGAATGTCTTTCTGATGTTCAGTCTTGAGTAGGTATTTGACAACTGCAAAATATAATTTTCCAGTTGCTTGGTCTGAATTTTGCTGAATTTTTTGTTTTGTATCTGTGTCATCGGCCTGATTTGAGACTGATCAGCTAAGAACAGGCTTAGGAATAGAACTCCTAAGTCAGTGTCCAAACTACCTTATCTTGCTCAACAACAAGGTATTGTTCCTCTTTTTTAGTTTACTTGGTGGTATTGTGCAAGAATATAAAAGTATTTATAGGTGTTTAGAGGAGAAGATAGTGTATGATAATTGGTAGAACACTGTGAATGGGGATCAAAAGACCCAAGTTCAAACCCTGGCTGAACCTCTTACCAACTGTATAACAACCTTTGCAGCTATATTAACCTCTTAGTAGTAGTTTGTCTTCTATGGAATAAATGTAATAATAATAATAACTGGCCTCAGAGTTGAGGTTTATTGTGATAATCTAATGAGATAAGAAATCTGAACTTTTTTGTTAACTGTATATATTTATGTATATGTATATGCCTGTGTTAAATGTGAATGCTCTTGTTTCCATTTCCCTCCAGATAAGTATAGTTAGTGCTGTATGTGACCAGCTTTGTGTCAATATGAGGAATTTTTAAAAGACTGGGAAATGCAGAAATTTAAAACAGAAAAAATGGGGAGTATGGCCAAGATAACAGAGTAGGAAGACCCTGAACTCATCTCCCACGGGCACACCAAAATTACCACTACTTACAGAGCAACTATTTATGAGAACAACCTGAAGACTAGCAGGAAAGAGTTTTCACAATTAAAAATATAAAGAAGGAACCAAATGAACCAGGTAGAAGGGGTAGAGATGCAGTATAGTCAGGACCCACACCTGCAGGTTGGTGAACCACAAACAGGAAGAATATCACAATCACACAATCAAGGAGTGAGGGGTCTGAGCCCCACATTGGTCTTCCCTGGCCAGGGGACCTGCACCAGGAAGACATCTGGCTTTGAAAAACCAGCTGGACTTACATTCCAGAGAGCCAGAGGACTACAGGAAATAGATAACTCCACTCTTAAAGGGTGTGCACAAAATCTCTCATTCTCTGAGTCTTGGCACAGAGGCAGTAGTTTTAAAGAAGCCTGGGTCAGACCCATTTGCTGATCTTGGAGAGCCTCCTAGGGAGGCAGGAGGCAATTAGGACTCCCCCTGGGGATGGAGACACAGGGAGCAGTCATTTTGGGTAGCTTGTTCTACCATGATGACACCAGCACTGACCAGCACCATTTTGGAATCTTCCCCCTAGCTTATCTGCTCTGGGGGCTTACCTGCCCAGCAGCAGGTCAGCACCAGACCTGTGCCCCCTAGGCAGTAATCCCAGCCACTCAGGGTCCTGGCCCTATGAACAGTGCACTGACAGCAGCTTTCCCCCAGACTGCACAGCCAAACATGCAGGAAACTTGCCCTGCCTTCCATCAGGCCCACATGAGGCAGGACCTTGTAGCCAAAAGGGCCAGGGGCTATACCTGCCTATACTCATAGTACTCGGCCCCACCACAACAGACAGGGGCTAAGCAGCCCACATACGGGACACGTCTGGATCATATCACTCTGGTAATCAGAGGGGAGTGAGCTGCTGAACTCTGTAGGATGCTCCTACATAAGGCCACTTCTCAAAGGTCAAGAAACGTAACTGACCTACCTAATACATAGAAATAAACACAGAAAATTAGGTAAAATGAGAAGACAGAGGAATATGTTTGAAAAATTTGAAGAAACAAGACAAACTCTCAGAAAAAGAACTAAGCAAAGTGGAAATAAACATTCTAGCTATGAAGAGTTCAAAGTAGTGATCCCAGAGAGGCTCACTGAACTCAAGAGAAGAATGGATGAACACAGTGCGAATTTCAAAAGAGTTAGAAAATAGAGAAGACCCAAACAGAGCTGAAGAATAAAATAACTGAAATAAAAAATATACCGGGAGGAATCAAGAGTAGGTTAGCTAATATAGAGGAATAGAGCAGCAGTCTGGAAGATGAAGTAGTGAAAATCACTCAGAACAGAATAAATAAATAAATAAATAGATAGATACATACATAGATAAATAGAATTAAAAGAAAGTAGGATAGTTTAAGAGACCTGTGATAGGACAGCATCAAGTGTAAGAACATTTGTATCATAAGGGTCCCAGAAGAAGAAGAAGAGAGAGAAAGGGGCACAGAATTTATTTAAGAAATAGTAGCTGAAAACTTCCCTAACCTGGGAAAGAAAACAGGTATCCAGGTCCAGGAATCACAGAGAATGCCAAACAAGATGAACCCAAAGAGGTCCACACCAAGATACACTATAATTAAAATAGCAAATTAAAGATACATAGAGAATCTTAAACGCAGCAAGAAAACAACAGTTACATAGACAGGAACTTCCATAAGAGCATAGAGTGACTTTTCAGAAGAAACTCTGCAGACCAGAAGGAAGTGGCACGATATATTTAAAGTGATGAAAGGAAAAAACCTACAAGCAAAAATACTCTACCCACCAAGGTTATCATTCAGATTTGAAAGAGAGATAAACAGTTTTACAGACAAGCAAAGCTATAAGAATTCAGCACCACCAAACCAGCTTTAAAAAAAAAGGTTAAAGGGACTTATCTAAGTTGAAAATAAAAGACCACAACTAGAAATATGAAAATTATGAAAGGTAAAATCTCAGTGGTAAAGGCAAACATATAGTAAAGGTAATAACTCAACCATTTATAAAGCTAGTAGGAAGGTTAAAAGACAAAAGTAGTAAAATCATCTATATTCACATAAGTATTAAGCGACACACAGATCAAAAGATGTAATATATAAAAAACATTAAATGTGGGGGGGGCATTCAGGGTAGTTAGAATGCATTCAAACTGAAGAGATCATGAACTTAAAGTAACTATTTATATATAGTTATATATAAATTTATAGTTATATATTAACCTCATAGTAACCACAAACCAAAAACCTGTAATAGATACACAAGACAAACAATCCAAATACAACACCAAATATAGTCACCAAAGCACAAGAGATGAGATCAAAAGAAAAAGGAACAAAAAAGAGGTTAAGTTTCATTTTCCACTGTGAAAAGTCAGTAGAGGACTACTAACTAAAATTGAAAAACCAACAAATGGCAGTATAAGGATGGTAATTAGAAATCTGGAGTCAAATATAAGAAACAGGTGAAAGAGTTGCAAGTGTGATTGCCACTCAATGTAGTATACTGGGAGATAGGGGGACAAGGAATCTCTTTTCTCTTTTAAGCCTTGTAGTGCTACTTGATTTTTTTAAAGACTGCATATTGATAAAAAACAAAAACTAAAGAAAACACTGAAGTATTTCTTTAGAGACACTGACAGAGGCAGAAATAGGACTTTTTGTAAAGAACAGGTACTACTAGAACGGTATGCATTAGCTCTCTCAATTCTCAGTTCATTCTATGAGATATATTTCCTACTCAAGAAATCAAAATTTCAAGAGAATAAGTACAGTGGCCAAAGTCACACAATTATTAAGTGGAAGTCAGGTCATGACTCTTAGAAAGATGAATACAATATTCATAGGGAAAGCTGGTATTTTAGATGTAACATGAAACAATGACAGAATTAGAACATGTGGAAACATGAAGGAAGAATATTCCAAGCGTAGTGAATAGCTTTAAAAAACCAGAGTTGAAAGGTGAAGAAGGATTATAGGCAAAGGACTCATTTGACTAAAAGAGTGGGAGGTGAAATTCAAGGCCAGGTACAGAATTTCTTAACAATGTTTATCACCGTTTTAGGCTACATTCATTTTTTCTGTTTTATTTATTTTTATTGAAATGTACTTGACATATAATATTATGCTACTTTTATGTGTACTACATAGTGATTTTATTCACATACATTCTGAAATGATCACCATGGTGAGTCTAGCAACCAACTGTCCTGAAAGTTATTACAATATTTTTGACCATATTCCTTATCTTGTATATTACTTCCACATGACTTTTTTTTTTTTTGCGGTACGTGGGCCTCTCACTGCTGTGGCCTCTCCCGTTGCGGAGCACAGGCTCCGGATGCGCAGGCTCCAGACGCGCAGGCTCAGTGGCCATGGCCCACGTGCCCAGCCGCCCCGTGGCATGTGGGATCCTCCTGGACCGGGGCACGAACCCATGTCCCCTGCATCGGCAGGCAGACTCCCAACCACTGCGCCACCAGGGAGGCCCGACTTATTTATTTTATACCTCTTAACCCCATTTGCCTACCTCACCCACCCACCCTCACTCCCCTCTGGCAACCACTCATTTATTCTCTGTATCTATGTCTGTTCTCTTTTGTTTTATTTGTTTCCTTTGTTTTTTAGATTCCACAAATAAGTGAGATCATATGGTATGTGTCTTTCTCTGTCTGACTTATTTCACTTAGTACCCTCTAGATCAATCCAAATTGTAGCAAATGGCAAGATTTAATTTTTTATGGCTGAGTAATATTCCATTGTGTGTGTATATGGCAATACACTCTTTGACATCTATCTATTTATCTAAATATTTATATAAACAGACAGATAAATTGATGTCAAAGGGTGTATTGCCTATGTTTTCTTCCAGGAGTTACATTTAAGTTTTTAATACATTGAGTTTATTTTTGTATATGGCATGAGAAAGTATCTAGTTTTATTCTTTTGTACATAGCTGTCCAGTTTTCCCAACACCATTTACTGAAGAGACTGTCTTTTCCCCATTGTATAATCTTGCTTCTTTTGTCCTCAGATTAACTGATCATAGAGGTATGAGTTTATTTCTGGGGTCTCTATTCTGTTCCATTGATTTATGTGTCTGTTTTTGTGCAAATACAATATTGTTTTCATCATTGTAGCTTTGTAGTATAGTTTGAAATCAGGGAGCATGATACCTCCAGCTTTGTTCTTTATCGAACTTGTTTTGGCTACCCAGGGTCTTTTGTGTCTCTGTACAAATTTTAGAATTTTTTTTCTAGTTCTGTAAAAAATGCCAGTGGTATTTTGATAGGGATTGCATTGAATCTGTAGACTTTCATTGGTAGTATGATCCTTTAACAATATAAATTCTTCCATCCAATGGGCAGGATATATTTTTCCATTTGTTTGTGTCATCTTCAATTTCTTTCTTCAGTGTCTAATAGTCTTCTGGGTTCAAGGCTTTACCTCCTTACTTAGATTTATTCCTAAGTGTTTTACTCTTTTTGCTGCAACTGTAAATGAGATTATTTTCTTAATTTTTCTTTCTGAGAGATCATTATTATTGTATAGAAACACAAGAGATTTCTGTACATTAATTTTCTATCTTGCAATTTACTGAATTCATTTATTAGTTCTAATCATTTTTTTTTTTTTGGTGGTGTCTTTAGGACTTTCTACATATAGTATCATGTCATTTGCAAACAATGTCAGTTTTGCTTCTTCCTATCCAATTTGGATTCCTTTTGTGATAGTGGGCATCCTTCTCTTTTTCCTGACCTTACAGGAAATGCTTTCAGCTGTTTAACATTGAGTATAATGTTGGTTGAAGGTTTGTCATAAATGGCCTTTATTATGTTGAGGTACATGCCCTCTCTACCCACTTTCTTGAGAGTTTTTATCATAAATGGATATTGAATTTTGTCAACAGCTTTTTCTGCATCTGTTGAGCTAATCATATGATTTTCATTCTTCATTCTGTTGATGTGGTGAATCATGCTGACTGAGTTGCAGATATTGAACCATCTTTGTATCCCTGGGATACATCCCAGTTAAGACATGTGTCTGATCCTTTTAATGTATTGCTGAATTCAGATTGATAATCTTTTGTTGAGGACTTCTGAATCAATATTCATCAGTGATATTGGCCTCTAATTTTCTTTTTTGTGCTGTCTTTGTCTGGTTCTGGTATGGAACCATAGAATGAGTTTGGAAGTGTTCCTTCCTTTTTACTTTTCTGGAGTAGTTTGAGACAGATACGCATTAACTCTTCTTTAAATGTTTGGTAGAATTCATCTGTGAAGCCACTGGGTCTGGACATTTGTTTGTTTGGGGGTTTTTAAATTACTGATTCAATTTCATTACTAGTGACTATTCAAATTTCCTGTTTTTTTCTTGGTTTAGTCTTAGAAGATTCTATGTTTCTAGGAATTTATCCATTTCTTCTTTGTTGTTCAATTTGTTGGTGTATACGTGTTCATAGTAATCTCTTATGATCCTCTGTATTTCTGTGGTGCCAGCTGTAACTTCTCTTTCATTTCTGATTTTATTTATTTGGGCCCTCTCTTTTTCTCTTGATGAGTCTAGTTAAAGGTTTATCAGTTTTGTTTAACTTTTCAAAATATATCTTCTTCCCTGACATGAATGCATTTGCCCTTTCCAGTTCTCTTAAAATAGCTTATTGTTTGTTGTTGGGACTGTTGAAATATTATTCACAAGTAAGCTAAAAGCAAGACAATGACTTTATTTCCATTCTTGTGCCACTTTTTATTTTCCCTAGAGTCAATAATTGCTTTGTTTTTTTAATATCATAGTTTACTATGCTATTTACTCTTTCTGCTTTCTTTTCTAATAATATTTCTTTGAACTGCCTTCAGCCTTTTGGACAGACTTTTCTTTTATATGGTGGTAAAATTTAATAGAGTCAGATGTAAAATTTTCTTTGACTTACAGCTGTGCTCTTATCAAACCCACATTACATTTGATTCTTTGTGTCAGTCCAGTGTGATGATATCAATCTGTTATATCCTCTCAAGAATACTTGTTGGATGGTACACTTAGAATTTTCCTTATTAACAACAGAAAATTTTTAGATTTTTTAGGAATTAGTTTCTAGCTCTCCAAAAATGTACATCCACTCTATAACTATATTCTTGTTTTGGTAGAACAACTGTTTGTCAATTAAGCCCTTTACATCTGTAAATCCATCATATAGTGTATTTGTGATTCCCATGATTTCTGTCCCCTTATGTTCATGCCATTTATAAACCTCTCACCTTGAATATTATGTAGTTTACTCCTGTAGTTATATGACAAAGGTGGAAGGAGTTTGCAAAGTTAACTTTGTGAAAATCATTTAACTTTGAGTTAATCAGAAGGGAAATTACCCTTGGTGGGCCTGACTTAATCAGGGGAGCATTTTAGAGGGACTGGAGCCTTCCTGTAGGCCGAGATTCAAAGTGAGAGAGACACTCTTCTGCTGGACATGAAGAAGTAAATTGCTGTATTGTAGAGAGGGCCAGATTGGCATGTGACAGCAGGCTACTCATAGGAGCCAAGAGCATCCCCAGACAATAAACATAAAGAAAGTAGAGACCTGTGAGCTTGGATAAGGATCATGAACTGGCTGATACCTTGATTTCAGACTTGTGAGACTCTCAGCGGAGGACCCAGTAACACTGTGTTTGGATGTTACAAACACAGTAACACTGTGTTTGGATGTCTGTTTGGAGACTCTCAGCGGAGGACCCAGTAACACTGTGTTTGGATGTCAGACATCCAACTGTGAGACAATAAGTGAGTGTTGCTTGAAGCCACTAAGTTTGCAGTAATATGTTATGCAGCAATAGGAAACTAATGTACTATTTGCCTCTAAAAGATCCATTATTTTTAAAAACTCTGAAGCACATTGAATGTCATCATAAGTGAAAGCTCTCTTTCAGAGAAGATTGTTTTTAAGCACAGAAGTTTTTAAACTTATGAAATTGAAGTTGAATTCAAAATAAGTACAGTTTTAGAAAAGAAATTGAAAAAGTTCTATTTAATATGATTGTCCTATTATGGTAACTCTATTTTTTTTTTTTTTTACTTCTAAAGCAGTTTTATATCCAACAGTATGAATTTTTGTCACTACCTATATAACACAAACAACTCAGGTACAGTTAGTTCATCCTTTTCTAGGCTCTTTAGGCCCCCTTCACAAACAATTTTGAAAAAATAGCATATGAATTTTTACTTTACTATAATTATTTTCTCCATTTCCATCCTCAATATATTTCTAAATTAGATAAGGATATTGTCATATCCACACCTTGAAATATGATTTTACTTCAGGCTAACATTTTAACATCATTTCCATGGCTGCCAATAATCACAGCCATCTTGTAGGCTCACGTCTAAGCAGGCTATTTCCACCTTCCAGAAAGTCAAAAATCTCATTAAGTGCTTCTACACACTTTATGGAAACTTCAAAGTGACCAAAAACTTACATTATGAAAGTCTTATTATTACTTGTAAGCAAATCATATCTCTTTTCAGCAACATAGTAAGATCTTTTCCTTTTTTTCAGAAAAAGTTAAAGGCTGAATGGAATTTGTCAAAATTTACATTTGCACTGTCTGCCAAATATGCAGGTATATGAGCAAGGTATAGTTTGTATTTTGACAGTTTATCAACAATTTTTTTAATGATTTCCTGCAGTTTCATTAAAATGTTTATAGAAATTAAGAGGACAATTAGAAACTCCATCTTTCATACTTCCACATGAATTTTAGGAGTTGTTGTAAAAAAATTCCATTGTATCAAAGTATTTTGTTATCAGCTTTACCTTGTAGAAGGTAAAATTTTTCCCCATTTTGATATATGGTTCCTCTTTTTTTATTGCAGTATATAGTTGATTTACAATGTTGTGTTAGCTTCAGGTGTATAGCACAGTGATTCAGATATATATATTTTTTCAGATTCTTTTCCATTATAGGTTATTACAAGATATTAAACATAGTTCCTTCTGCTATACAGTGGGCCCATGTTGTTTATTTTATATATAATAGTGTGTATCTGTTAATCACAAACTCCTAATTTATCTCCCACTTCCCCCCTTTTCCCTTTGGTAACTGTAAGTTTGTTTTCTGTCTATGAGTCTTTCTGTTTTGTAAATAAGTTTATTTGTATCTTTTTTTAGATTCCACATATAAGTGATATCATATGATATTTGTCTTTTCTCTCTGACTTACTTCACTTAGTATGATAATCTCTAGATCCATCCATGTTGCTGCATATGGCATTATTTCATTCTTTTTTATGGCTGAGTAATATTCTATTGTATATATGTACCACATATTCTTCACCCATTCGTCTGTCAATGGACATTTAGGTTGCTTCCACGACCTGGCTGTTGTAAATTATGCTGCAGTGAACATTGGGGTGGTGCATGTATCTTCCTCTTGAGGTCACAGTATAATGATAGTAATGGAATTCCCTTAAGCTTAAACTCGTAATCCTAAATAAATGTGAAAAGAGATAATGAATAAGAGATGTTAAATTTTGGAGAGGTTGCAAGTGGATGGCCAAGTGGTAACTGATTAGAGCAGAGCCCAAATGTGACAGGAGGACCAAGAAGAAGCAGCAAATCAATTTGCACCCTTCAAGTAGGAAATAACGGAAACAAACTATGACTGATTCATTTTCCAAAAGAGCCACTCTTCTTTGAACCCTCCAAGGTGGCAGTTCTCCTTCTCCTTCTACCCGGTCCTCTAACAGTACTTTGACACCAATTTCGCTGATTAGTTTAACGTAACAGCATTAATTTTTTTCATCCAATGATCTTGTGCTACCTTTTGAATTGAAGTGGAATCTGCCAGTTGGGTTCGATTTTTTTTTTTAATTCTCAGAGTGATGCTTTATCCTAACATGTGGGTTATAATCAAGATGGTCATAAAAGCAGATTGGCCTATGCAGTGCTTAATGAAAAGCAGGTTAGCAGGTTGATAATCACAGTCCTTGTTAAACAAGTACCTGTCAAATGAGAATCAAATGAGGTATATGAGAGCTCTTTTCAAACTGTAAAGTACTATAATATGGTAAATAGACATTTGAATTGGTCCAGTGAATTCTAGGGAGGTACTATAAATAAAATTCATCAATTTTGGACTTCAAGGTTATACATATCCTTTATTACTATAGTGTGTTTGGGTTTTCTTCATTATTTTTCCCTTTCCAGCTTTGTATTCTATTTCTTAATCCCAACAACAGGCCTATGTGCCCACTTTTTGTCCATTGTTACATGGTCTAGGAATGGGGATGGGGTCTCAGTAAGGATCATTGTCATGGAGGGGCCTACTCTGATCCAGTACTACTGGAATGACCATTTCAGAAAATAATTTGGACTGCAAATTTTGCTAAAAACTTTTCAATAAATACCAAGATAAAGATGTCACTCAGCTGCTTTGCCAGTTTGTTTTTATTCCTGAGCATCACCATAACCATCATATTTGTCTTTCTTCAAATATATTTAGGGAACATCTTTGTAGGTGTCTTGGAGTTTGCAAAGTCTGTTAGGCTGACTTGTTTTGGTATACACCCAACTTGCAATTTTTGCAGGCTTCCCTGTTCCCCTTAGAAACCTCAGATTTTCCTTTCAACTCCACTCTGAATGGATATTTAGGAGATTGTAGATTATCTTTTTTGGGGGGCGGGGGCTAAAGTCCAGTCAAATAATGTAGTCCTAGGCCTATAGAGTCCAGGCTATTCCACTCACAGATCAGTGTCAGACACACTAGTTCTAAAATGCATTTTGAAGTAGACAAATAGCCAGATAATTGAGTGGTAAATAATAGCAGATGCCCAGAGGTAAGACAAAAGTAGAAAAGGTGGTTTGCATTGGGATTGGCAGGAAGACATGTTTCAGAGGGCAGGGATTGCCGAGTAGGGGCATACCAGGGCACCATGATCCATGTAAGTCAGGCCAGGCCAAGACTTGGAGACTTACAGGATAATTGAAGACTTAAAAAAATAAAGTCAATGGAAAAAAGACCACCAAAATCTTTAAGCAAGGTGAAGTTCAGGATGAGAGAAATCAACTCAAATTTGACCTCAGGCTCAGACAGCTAAATTCTTTGCAGGGAGATATTTTTTTCTGTCTCCTTGAAATATATACTATAAAGTGGATCAGAGTAAAAAAGGAATGATGTCACTTAAGAGACCTGGATTTCATATAGTTCTACTACTCGCAGGCTGTGTGACCCTGACAAAGTTCCCACGTTCAACCTCAGATTTTTCATTCCTAAAAGGAAAAGAATGTACTTATAAGATCCCTGAACTCTGGCTTTGTGAATTACTGATTCTGTCACCCAAGTTTCATCAGTGGGCTTGGGAGCCCATAGGAGAGTCTCTCTCACTTTCCTCAAATACAGTGAGAGTGTATTTTTGTAAACAGAGATGGATAGGAGAGTGGGATTTTTTTGTATAAATTAGTCAAGAATTTGATATCCCCCCCCAAACAAAGAATTGGAATCCCATTTTGCTTGTTGATTAGCATCAGCCTATTTAGTCTAATGCTGAGAGTAGTTGTATACAGCAGTTGTTTAATAATTACACGTGGAATTAATGAATAAATGGAGGAGAGTCCCATGTGAACACTCCTGTGGGTGTCCCTACTACTCCATAGTTTACATGTGTAGTCAGATGCAAGCACAATTATTTGTCCACACTCCTTCCGACCCCCTTTTCTCTTAGGATCTTTTACTGTAGTCTGAGGAAGAGGGAAGGTTTTGTCGTTGTTTTTCTCTTAAAATGCAGAGGTAATTATATTCCTCAAATCACCAGGCAGATCCTGAAATGAACTCTCTTAACTAGAAAAGAACATTGAACAGGGAGGAAGAGAGGAGTAAAATAATAAATCTGTTCTTATTCGTGAAAAGCAAGGACTTATCTACTAGAGAGGCATGGTTTTCCAAGGAGTTGTACCATTTATGTTCTGTAGAAGCTAAGTTCTTAAGCTGAATTGAATACTTGCAGCCTGGTGGGGCAAATTAGTTTTTTGAACACAAGGCTGGGCTTATATAGGTGAATGAATAAAGACCATATTTAGGTAAATGAGGAGAAGTAGTATAAAGGTTCTAAACTCTTGGGAAAGGGCAATGGAATATTGATTTGGAGCATGGGTTATGGTTGAACTCACATTTATTTAGCTGAGTGTGAAATACAATGTAAATCAATGTCCTTTAATCTCGTTTTTGTCCAAAGATTGTAAATACACGGTCTCTTCCCAGCCATCACGCACTGGGCTGTATCTACAGAGTGGCAAATATTTGTCATGTACTTATTGTATACTTGCAAGACGTTTATAAACATCCAACTTTTTCAGGTTTTATCCTGTTGTTTGGTATGATATAGAGGCTTTTTTCCCCTTTTTTTCTTTCTTTTCTGTTTATCATTTGTTTCCTAGGATTATGTTCTAAAGTTTACCTATATTCCTTGCCAGAGTCATCTGAATATATAGAGAAAGAAGTAGGAACCTGTAAGAAAGATAGATTCTGTTCCCTCATGGCACTGCTAATATGTATGACATCTGTAACTATTAATGTTACACAAAGACACGGTTTCTAAAAGACACTTATTAGAATTCATTAGTCCATTCATTTTTTATCATCCAGGAACATTTATTGGAAAGCTACTATATACATCACTTCTTAACTGAAGCTGATGGTTAGACTTTCTTTCTGAAAACTTTTCATCATTCAGGCCTTTTGCTCAAATATAAAATTTTTAAGTTAACTTCTCTTTGATTGCCAAGATAAAGAGTTGTCATCACACTCTAAACACAGCATTATTGTTTTTGTTTTTAATTTTTAAATTATAATGTAGTCAAATTGACTTTTATGGGGAGTAGTTCTCTGAATCTTAATATTGATGCATGTATAGATTCATGTAATCACCACCATCAGGACACAGAACAGCTCTATTACCTCCAAAAATGCTCCCTTATGTTACTCCTAAAGAGTATTAAACTCACCCCACTCCTATGCCCTGGCAACCATTGATCTGTCCTCAGTGAACTAACTATAGTTTTGTCTTTTAGAGAATGTCATAAAATGGAACCATACATACCTTTTGAAGCTGACTTCTTCCACTCAGCATAATGCCTTGTAGATTCAACCAAGTTGTTGCTTATATCAATAGTTCATTCCTTTTTATTTTTGACTAGCATTCCACTCTACTGATGTACTAAAGTTTGTTTATCCACCCACCTGTTGAAGGACATTTGGATTGTTTTATTTGGTTATTATGAATAGAAGTGATATAAACAATCCTGCATAGGTTTCTGTGTGAACATAAGTCTTCATTTCTCTAAGGTAAATACCCGGGAGTGGGATTGCTGGGTCATTTGTTTAACTTTATGAGAAACTGCCAAATTGTTTCCAGAATGGTTGTACCATACTGCATTCCTGCCAAAAATGTATGAGAGTTCCAGTTGCCCTGCATTCTTCACTAGTACTGACGTGGTATTATCGGTTTTTAAGTTCTAGCCATCCTAATAGAGGGATAGTGGTATTTCATCATGATTTTAATTTGCATTTCCCTGATGGCTGATGATGTTGAACATCTTCTTATGTATGTAATTATCGTCATCCATCTTTGCTCTTTTTTAAAGGATATGTTCAAGTTTGTTTTCTCATTGTTGAGTGTTGAGAATCCTTTATATATTCTGAATACAAATCCTTTTTTCAGATATGCGATTTGTAAATATTTATCCTAGCCTGTAGCTTGTCTTTTTATTCTTTTAACAGGATCTTTGGCAGAGCAAAAGGTTTAAATTTTGATAGACTCCAATTTATCAATTTTTTCCTTCATGTATCATGTCTTGGTGTCATGTCTAAGAACTCTTTACCTAACTCCTGGACTTGAAGATTATCTCCTCTGTTTTCTTCTAAATGTCTTACAGTTTTACATTTAGATCTATGATTCATCTTGTCTTAATTTTTGTATAAGATATGAGTTATGGGCTGAGGTTTATTTTTTGCATATGAATGTGCAGTTGTTTCTAAACTATTTGTTGTAAAACTATCCTTTTCCCACTCATTTGTTTTTGTACTTTTGTCTAAAATAAAATGGTTATATCTGTGTAGGTCTACTTCTAGAACTTCTATTCTCTTCCACTGATATATGTGTCTTTCCCTTTGCCAGTATGACACTTTTTATACTATAGCTTTATACTGAGTCTTAAAATTAGATGGTGTAATTTCTCAGACTTTATTCTTCCTTCCCCAAATTGTTTCAGCTATTCTGAAACAAGTGTCTTTGTTCTTCCATATACATTTTAAGATTTGTTTGTCTATATCTACTAACATCCTGCGGGGCTTTTATTGTAATTGTATTAAATCGATAGATAAATTTGCAGAGAACTAACTTCTTTACTATGGTGAAACTTCCAATCCAAAAACAATATAACTCTCCATTTAATTAGATCTTTAAAAATCTCTCTTATTAGTGTTTTATAGTTTTTAGCAAGCAGATCCTGCACATTATTTTAGATTTATACCTAAGTAGTTCAGGTTTTTTGGAGCTATTGTAAATGGTATTTTTTAAACATTTAATTTTCCAATTTGTTTATTTTAGAATGTAGAAATATCACCTTGCTAAACTCACTTATTAATTCTAGGAGGTTGTTTTGTTTTTCATAGAATCTTGGGATTTTCCATAAAGACAATCATGTCATCTATGAATAAGGGCATTTTTATTTCTTCATTTCTAATCTCTATATCTTTTAATTTATTTTTCTTGCCTTATTGTATTGGCTAGGACTTCTAGTGCAGTGTTGAATAGGAGTAGTGAGAGCAGGCATCCCTAAGTTTTTTCTGACCTTAGGGGAAAACATTCTGTTTTCCACCATTAATTACAATGTTAGCTGTAGGGTGTTTTTGGTAGATGTTCTTTTTCAGGTTGAGCAAGTTTCTTTTGTTCCCAGTTTGCTGAGAGTTTTTTTTTTTAATGAATGTTTAATATCCATGTTTCATAATGTTCCACAGTAAAATCATCTTGGCCTGGAGGTTTCTTTACTAAAAGACTTTAAACTACAAATTCCATTTCTAAAATAGTTATAGGACTATTTAGGTTATTTCATCTTGAGTGAGTTTTAGTAGCTTATAACTATTGTGTCAGACAAACTGTAAAGTGGCCCCCAATTCTGCTTGCCTCCTGGTGTTCACACCTTTGTGTAATCCACTTCCTTTAAGTATGGGAAGGACCTGTGTCCTGCATCTAACCACTAGAATATGGTAAACTTGATGAG
The DNA here is from genome assembly GCF_005190385.1 of Monodon monoceros. Taxonomy (NCBI): domain Eukaryota; kingdom Metazoa; phylum Chordata; class Mammalia; order Artiodactyla; family Monodontidae; genus Monodon; species Monodon monoceros. The sequence continues at coordinate 77,171,863 of NW_021703774.1, read as the reverse complement.
ATGTTACTCCCATAATTAAGTTACCTTATGTGGCAAAGGTTGTCAGTCTTGTGATAAAATTGTTACATGACTTTATCTTAGTAGCCTTTTTCTAGAGACTCTCCTTATGAGCCGAATTATGTAAGTGTTCATGTTGGAGAACTCACTGTGGAAAGGAACTGCAGGCAGCCTCTAGGAACTGCAGTGGCATCTCAGACCCAAAGGTGGCCTCTGGCCAACAGTCATCAAAAACCCAGAGCCATCAGTCACTCAGGTACAAGGAAATGAATTCTGCCAACAGCTTGAATGAGCATGGAAGCACATTCTTCCTTATTCAAGCAACTAGATGAGAATGAAGCCCACTTGACATTTTGTGTACTGTAAGTGCCTGACAATTAGCTTTTTAAACATTTTTTAAATTTATTATTTCTTTTAACATCTTTATTGGAGTATAATTGCTTTACAATGTTGTGTTAGTTTCTGCTTTATAACAAAGTGAATCAGCTATACATATACATATATCCCCATATCTCCTCCCTCTTGCGTCTCCCTCCCACCCTCCCTATCCCACCCCTTGAGGTGGTCACAAAGTACCCAGCTTATCTCCCTGTGCTATGCGGCTGCTTCCCACTAGTTATCTATTTTACATTTGGTAGTGTATATATGTCTATGCCACTCCCTCACTTTGTCCCAGCTTACCCTTCCCCCTCCCTGTGTCCTCAAGTCCATTCTCTAGTAAATCTGTGTCTTTATTCCTGTCCTGCCCCTAGGTTCTTCATGACCATTTAAAAAAAATTTTTTTTAGATTCTATATATATGTGTTAGCATACGGTATTTGTTTTTCTCTTTCTGACTTACTTCACATTCTTGAGCACATTCTTCCTCATTCAAGCATCCAGATGAGAATGAAGCCCACTTGATGTTTTGTGTACTGTAAGTGCCTGACAATTAGCTTTTTTTTTTTTTTAATATATTTTTTAACATCTTTATTGGGGTATAATTGCTTTACAATGGTGTGTTAGTTTCTGCTTTATAACAAAGTGAGTCAGCTATACATATACATATGTTCCCATATCTCTTCCCTCTTGCGTCTCCCTCCCTCCCACTCTCCCTATCCCACCCCTCCAGGCTGTCACAAAGCACCGAGCTAATATCCCTGTGCCATGCGGCTGCTTCCCACTAGCTACCTACCTTACTACGTTTGTTAGTGTGTATATGTCCATGACTCTCTCTCGCCCTGTCAAAGCTCACCCTTCCCCCTCCCCATATCCTCAAGTCCGTTCTCCAGTAGGTCTGCGTCTTTATTCCTGTCTTACCCCTAGGTTCTTCATGACATTTTTTTTTCTTAAATTCTATATATATGTGTTAGCATACGGTATTTGTCTTTTTCTTTCTGACTTACTTCACTCTGTATGACAGACTCTAGGTCTATCCATCTCATTACAAATAGCTCGATTTCGTTTCTTTTTAAGGCTGAGTAATATTCCATTGTATATATGTGCCACATCTTCTTTATCCATTCATCCGATGATGGGCACTTAGGTTGTTTCCATCTCCAGGCTATTGTAAATAGAGCTGCAATGAACATTTTGGTACATGACTCTTTTTGAATTTTGGTTTTCTCAGGGTATATGCCCAGTAGTGGGATTGCTGGGTCATATGGTAATTCTATTTGTAGTTTTTTAAGGAGCCTCCATACTGTCCTCCATAGGGGCTGAACCAATTCACATTCCCACCAGCAGTGCAAGAGTGTTCCCTTTTCTCCACACCCTCTCCAGCATTTATTGTTTCTAGATTTTTTGATGATGGCGATTCTGACTGGTGTGAGATGGTATCTCATTGTAGTTTTGATTTGCATTTCTCTAATGATTAATGATGTTGAGCATTCTTTCACGTGTTTGTTGGCATTCTGTATACCTTCTTTGGAGAAATGTCTATTTAGGTCTTCTGCCCATTTTTGGATTGGGTTGTTTGTTTTTTTGTTATTGAGCTGCATGAGCTGCTTGTAAATTTTGGAGATTAATCCTTTGTCAGTTGCTTCATTTGCAAATATTTTCTCCCATTCTGAGGGTTGTCTTTTGGTCTTGTTTATGGTTTCCTTTGCTGTGCAAAAGCTTTGAAGTTTCATTAGGTCCCATTTGTTTATTTTTGTTTTTATTTCCATTACTCTAGGATGTGGGTCAGAAAGGATCTTGCTGTGATTTATGTCATAGAGTGTTCTGCCTATGTTTTCCTCTAAGAGTTTGATAGTTTCTGGCCTTACATTTAGGTCTTTAATCCATTTTGAGCTTATTTTTGTGTATGGTGTTAGGGAGTGATCTAATCTAATACTTTTACATGTACCTGTCCAGTTTTCCCAGCACCATTTATTGAAGAGGCTGTCCTTTCTCCACTGTACTTTCCTGCCACCTTTATCAAAGATAAGGTGTCCATATGTGCGTGGGTTTATCTCTGGGCTTTCTATCCTGTTCCACTGATCTATCTTTCTGTTTTTGTGCCAGTACCATACCGTCTTGATTACTGTAGCTTTGTAGTATAGTCTGAAGTCAGGGAGCCTATTCCTCCAGCTCCGTTTTTCGTTCTCAAGATTGCTTTGGCTATTCGGGGTCTTTTGTGTTTCCATACAAATTGCGAAATTTTTTGTTCTAGTTCTGTGAAAAATGCCAGTGGTAGTTTGATAGGGATTGCATTGAATCTGTAGATTGCTTTGGGTAGTAGAGTCATTTTCACAATGTTGATTCTTCCCATCCAAGAACATGGTATATCTCTCCATCTATTTGTATCATCTTTAATTTCTTTCATCAGTGTCTTATAATTTTCTGCATACAGGTCTTTTTTCTCCTTAGGTAGGTTTATTCCTAGATATTTTATTCTTTTTGTTGCAATGGTAAATGGGAGTGTTTTCTTGATTTCACTTTCATATTTTTCATCATTAGTGTATAGGAATGCCAGAGATTTCTGTGCATTAATTTTGTATCCTGCTACTTTACCAAATTCATTGATTAGCTCTAGTAGTTTTCTGGTAGCATCTTTAGGATTCTCTATGTATAGTATCATGTCATCTGCAAACAGTGACAGCTTTACTTCTTCTTTTCCGATTTGGATTCCTTTTATTTCCTTTTCTTCTCTGATTGCTGTGGCTAAAACTTCCAAAAATATGTTGAATAAGAGTGGTGAGAGTGGGCAACCTTGTCTTGTTCCTGATCTTAGTGGAAATGCTTTCAGTTTTTCACCATTGAGGATGATGTTTGCTGTGGGCTTGTCATATATGGCCTTTATTATGTTGAGGAAAGTTCCCTCTATGCCTACTTTCTGCAGGGTTTTTATCATAAATGGGTGTTGAATTTTGTCGAAAGCTTTCTCTGCATCTATTGAGATGATCATATGGTTTTTCTCCTTCCATTTGTTAATATGGTTTATCACATTGATAGATTTGCGTATATTGAAGAATCCTTGCATTCCTGGAATAAACCCTACTTGATAATGGTGTATGATCCTTTTAATGTGCTGTTGGATTCTGTTTGCTAGTATTTTATTGAGGATTTTTGCATCTGTGTTCATCAGTGATATTGGCCTGTAGTTTTCTTTCTTTGTGACATCCTTGTCTGGTTTTGGTATCAAGGTGATGGTGGCCTCGTAGAAGGAATTTGGGAGTGTTCCTCCCTCTGCTATATTTTGGAAGAGTTTGAGAAGGATAGGTGTTAGCTCTTCTCTAAACGTTTGATAGAATTCACCTATGAAGCCATCTGGTCCTGGGCTTTTGTTTGTTGGAAGATTTTTAATCACAGCTTCAATTTCAGTGCTTGTGATTGGTCTGTTCATATTTTCTATTTCTTCCTGATTCAGTCTTGGCAGGTTGTGCATTTCTAAGAATTTGTCCATTTCTTCCAGATTGTCCATTTTATTGGCATAGAGTTGCTTGTAGTAATCTCTCATGATTTTTTTTATTTCTGCAGTGTCAGTTGTTACTTCTCCTTTTTCATTTCTAATTCTATTCATTTGAGTCTTCTCCCTTTTTTTCTTGATGAGTCTGGCTAGTAGTTTATCTATTTTGTTTATCTTCTCAAAGAACCAGCTTTTAGTTTTATTGATCTTTGTTATCATTTCCTTCATTTCTTTTTCATTTATTTCTGATCTGATTTTTATGATTTCTTTCCTTCTGCTAGCTTTGGCGTTTTTTTGTTCTTCTTTCTCTAATTGCTTGAGGTGCAAGGTTAGGTTGTGTATTCGAGATGTTTCCTGCTTCTTAAGGTGGGCTTGTATTGCTATAAACTTCCCCCTTAGAACTGCTTTTGCTGCATCCCATAGGTTTTGGGTCGTTGTGTCTCCATTGTCATTTGTTTCTAGGTATTTTTTTATTTCCTCTTTGATTTCTTCAGTGATCACTTCATTATTAAGTAGTGTATTGTTTAGCCTCCATGTGTTTGTATTTTTTACAGATTTTTTTCCATAATGGATATCTAGTCTCATAGCATTGTGGTCGGAAAAGGTACTTGATACGATTTCAATTTTCTTAAATTTACCAAGGCTTGATTTGTGACCCAAGATATGATCTATCCTGGAGAATGTTCCATGAGCACTTGAGAAAAATGTGTATTCTGTTGTTTTTGGATGGAGTGTCCTATAAATATCAATTAAGTCCATCTTGTTTAATGTATCATTTAAAGCTTGTGTTTCCTTATTTATTTTCACTTTGGATGATCTGTCCATTGGTGAAAGTGGGGTGTTAAAGTCCCCTACTATGAATGTGTTACTGTCGATCTCCCCTTTTATGGCTGTTAGTATTTGCCTTATGTATTGAGGTGCTCCTATGTTGGGTGCATAAATATTTACAATTGTTATATCTTCTTGGATCGATCCCTTGATCATTATGTAGTGTCCTTCTTTGTCTCTTTTAATAGTCCTTATTTTAAAGTCTATTTTGTCTGATATGAGAATTGCTACTCCAGCTTTCTTTTGGTTTCCATTTGCATGGAATATCTTTTTCCATCCCCTTACTTTCAGTCTGTATGTGTCTCTAGGTCTGAAGTGGGTCTCTTGTAGACAGCATGTATAAGGGTCTTGTTTTTGTATCCGTTCAGCCAATCTGTGTCTTTTGGTGGTAGCATTTAGTCCATTTACATTTAAGGTAATTATCGATATGTATGTTCCTATTCCCATTTTCTAAATTGTTTTGGGTTCGTTATTATAGCTCTTTTCCTTCTCTTGTGTTTCTTGTCTAGAGAAGTTCCTTTAGCATTTGTTGTAAAGCTGGTTTGGTGGTGCTGAACTCTCTCAGCTTTTGCTTGTCTGTAAAGGTTTTAATTTCTCCATCAAATCTGAGTAAGATCCTTGCTGGGTAGAGTAGTCTTGGTTGCAGGTTTTTCTCCTTCATCACTTTCAGTATGTCCTGCCACTCCCTTCTGGCTTGTAGGGTTTCTGCTGAGAGATCAGCTGTTAACCTTATGGGGATTCCCTTGTGTGTTATTCGTTGTTTTTCCCTTGCTGCTTTTAATATGCTTTCTTTGTATTTAATTTTTGACAGTTTGATTAATATGTGTCTTGGCGTATTTCTCCTTGTATTTATCCTGTATGGGATTCTCTGTGCTTCATGGACTTAACTATTTCCTTTCCCATATTAGGTAAGTTTTCAACTATAATCTCTTCAAATATTTTCTCAGTCCCTTTCTTTTTCTCTTCTTCTTCTGGAACCCCTATAATTCGAATGTTGGTGCGTTTAATGTTGTCCCAGAGGTCTCTGAGACTGTCCTCAGCTCTTTTCATTCTTTTTTCTTTATTCTGCTCTGCAGTAGTTATTTCCACTATTTTATCTTCCAGGTCACTTATCCGTTCTTCTGCCTCAGTTATTCTGCTATTGATCCCATCTAGAGTACTTTTAATTTCATTTATTGCATTGTTCATCGTTGCTTGTTTCATCTTTATTTCTTCTAGGTCCTTGTTAACTGATTCTTTCATTTTGTCCATTCTATTTCCAAGATTTCGGATCATCCTTACTATCATTATTCTGAATTCTTTTTCAGGTAGACTGCCTATTTACTCTTCATTTGTTAGGTCTGGTGCATTTTTATCTTGCTCCTTCATCTGCTGTGTGTTTTTCTGTCTTCTCATTTTGCTTATCTTACTGTGTTTGGGGTCTCCTTTTTGCAGGCTGCACGTTCGTAGTTCCCGTTGTTTTTGATGTCTGTCTCCAGTGGCTAAGGTTGTTTCAGTGGGTTGTGTAGGCTTCCTGGTGGAGGGGACTAGTGCCTGTGTTGTGGTGGATGAGGCTGGATCTTGTCTCTCTAGTGGGCAGGTTCACGTCTGGTGGTGTGTTTTGGGGTGTCTGTGTCCTTATTATGATTTTAGGCTGCCTCTCTGCTAACGGGTGGGGTTGTGTTCCTGTTTTGCTAGTTGTTTGGCATAGGTTGTCCAGCACTGTGGCTTGCTGGTCGTTGAGTGAAGCTGGGTGCTGGTGTTAAGATGGAGGTCTCTGGGAGATTTTCGCCGTTTAATATTATGTGGAGCTGGGATGTCTCTTGTTGACCAGTGTCCTGAAGTTGGCTCTCCTACCTCAGAGGCAGAGCCCTGACTGCTGGCTGGAGCACCAAGAGCCTTTCATCCACATGGCTCAGAATAAAAGGGAGAAAAAGTAGAGAGAGGAAGTAGAAGTATGAGGAAAGAAAGAAGGAGGAAAGGAAGGAAGGAAGAAAGAAGCAAAGAAGGAAGGAAGGAGGGAGGGAAAGAAGGAAAAAAGAAAGAAGATATAGTAAAAATAAAATAAAGTATAATATAGTTATTGAATTAAAAAATATTAAAAAAAAAGGGACGGATAGAACCTTAGGACAAATGTTGGAAGCAAAGCTATACAGAGAAAATCTTACACAGAAGCATACACATACACCCTCACAAAAAGAGGTAAAGGGGGAAAAATCATAAATCTTGCTCTCAGAGACCACCTCCTCAATTTGGGGTGATTCGTTGTCTAAAGGAGGGAAGGAAGGAAGGAAAGAAAGAAAGAAAGAACGAAGGTAAAGTATAATAAAGTTATTACAATTAAAATTAATTAAGAAAAAAATTAAAAAAAAAAAAAAACCATGGACGGATAGAGCCCTAGGACAAATGGTGGAAGCAAGACTATACAGACAAGATCTCACACAGAAGCATACACGTACACATTCACGAAAAGAGGAAAAGGGAAAAAAATCATAGATCTCGCTCCTAAAGTCCACCTGTTCAATTTGGGATCATTCCTTGTCTATTCAGGTATTCCACAGATGCAGGGTATATCAAGTTGATTGTGGAGCTTTAATCCGCTGCTTCTGAGGCTGCTGGGAGAGATTTCCCTTTCTCTTCTTTGCTCTCACAGCTCCCGGGGCTCAGCTTTGGATGTGGCCCCACCTCTGCATGTAGGTCGCCGGAGGGCGTCTGTTTTTTGCTCAGACAGGACGGGGTTAAAGGTGCCGCTGATTCGGGGGCTCCGGCTCATTCAGGCCGGGGTGGGGGGGAGGGAGGGGCACTGCGTGCGGGGCGGGCCTGCGGCGGCAGAGGCCGGCGTGACGTTGCTCCAGCGTGAGTCGCGCCGTGCGTTCTCCCGGGGAAGTTGTCCCTGGATCCCGGGATCCTGCCAGTGGCGGGCTGCACAGGCTCCGCGGAAGAGGGGTGTGGAGAGTGACCTGTGCTCGCACACAGGCTCCTTGGTGGCGGCAGCAGCAGCCTTAGCGTCTCCCGCCCGTCTCTGGGGCTCGCGCTTTTAGCCGCAGCTCGCGCCCATCTCTGGAGTTCCTTTAAGCAGCGCTCTTAAACCCCTCTCCTCGCGCACCAGGAAACAAAGAGGGAAGAAAAAGTCTCTTGCCTCTTCAGCAGGTGCTGACTTTTCCCCGGACCGAAACCCGAGCCTCAGCTCGCAGCCCCGCCCGCCCCGGCGGGTGAGCAGACAAGCCTCTCGGGCTGGTGAGTGCCAGTCGGCACCGATCCTCTGTGCGGGAATCTCCCCGCTTTGCCCTCCGCACCCGTCGCTGTGCACTACTCCGCGGTCCTGAAGCTCCCCCCTCCGCCTCCCGCAGTCTCCGCCCGCGAAGGGGCTTCCTAGTGTGTGGAAACTTTTCCTCCTTCACAGCTCCCTCCCACTGGTGCAGGTGCCGTCCTTATTCTTTTGTCTCTGTTTTTTCTTTTTTTCTTTTGCCCTACCCAGGTACGTGGGGAGTTTCTTGCCTTTTGGTTGGTCTGAGGTCTTCTGCCAGCCTTCAGTAGGTGTTCTGTAGGAGTTGTTCCACGTGTAGATGTGTTTCTGGTGTATCCGTGGGGAGGAAGGCGATCTCCGCGTCTTACTCTTCTGCCATCTTCAAGGTCCCCCCCCAATTAGCTTTTTTGATTGTAATTAAGGGCCTGATTAAGCTTTTGATTGCTGAGGCAGCCACTTCAAAGACATCCATCTCAAATGAACACATTGCCAGCTACCCAACTAGATAAGGAGCCAGGACACGCCAGGACACTCCACCCATAAAGTTCCCCTTTTCAGAAAGCTCTGGTTGACTTAGGTAACTGACCAATTGACTCACTGCTTGCTTTCCCCTTCCTACACTTTGATTCCTGCTCTTATGTTTTAAATTCACCAATAAAGTATGAAGCTGTGAAACTCTATGCACCCCACCTTAGATCATTAAAGGCAGAACCCTAGGTCTGTGCTCTCTCTCTCCTTTCTACTCGCAACCTTGCTGTTTTGTCCCAAGTGTGCCATATACCCTCCAGGACCTGTGAGTAATAAACCTTGTTTTTCAAAGTTCCCTGATGATTGTTGCTGAGGTGTGACTTGCAATCATAAGAACCTCAAGGGCTGGTCCAACCACAGAACTGACTCTGAAAAGGGAAATGTCTGTGAGGACTCATGACAAGTAGTACAGGCTCAGCTAAGAGCCCTCAGGCACTTCTGGCTTATACCATAACTATCAGTAGTAGGCTGCGAGCAACCCAAAACACTGTAATTACAGCCTTGTGAGACCACAAGCAGAGGACCCAGCCAGATGATAAATTATATTGTTTTTTGCTGCTAGGTTTCTGTAATTTTTTACACAGCAATAGAAAACTAATATAGTGGTTTTTGAGGAATTGGTCTATTGCCTCTATCCTGTTGAAGTTATGTACATAAATTTGTAGGATTTTTTTAAGTCTGTGGAGTATATGGTGATGAAACTGCACACCTCGTCTCAGATTGGGGTTCGAACCCAGTTGCACCTCAGATGGGATTTGAACCCAATCAAATCTCAGATTGGATCTTGAACCCATGGGCTGGGACTTGAACCCACTGTCTTTTAGTTAAAATCACTGACCTAGTGTCAGGACTTAGTGAAGCTCAGGTTCTTTATGACTTAGTGTAGAAGGAATTCAGCAAGAAGCAAAGTGATAGGCAAGAAACAGATTTATTAATATGGGACGCTTGTGAGGGATACAAGCGGGCAGGTAAGAGGGCTTTGCCCTGAGAACTAAGTGGGAAATGCAGGTTTATTTAGAGAGATACACACTCCATAGACAGAGTGTGGACCATCTCAGAAGGTGAGAGTGGCCCTGAAATGTGGGGTGGTTAGTTTTTATGGCTGAGTAATTTCATAGGCTAACAAGTGGGAGGATTATTTTAATTATTTTCTGGAAGGGGCAGGGATTTCCAGGGATTGGGCCACTGCTCACTTTTTGGTCTTTTATGGTTAGCATTGGAACTGTCATGGCACCTGTGGGTGAGTCATTTAGCATGCTAATGTATTACAGTGAGCATATAATGAGGGTCAACTGGAAGTTGAATCTTCCACTATCTTGGGCCTAATCGGTTCTAACCATATTCTCAATTACTATGTCATTAAAGATTGTGCCCTGCCCCCTTCCCACCTGTCTCAGTGATATCCCTCTTTACTTCATGATATGGGTAATTTGTGTTCTCATTTTTGCTAGAGGTTTATCAATTTTTTTGTTCTTTTTGAAGAACCAGACTTTGGTTTCATTGATTTTTTTAAATTGTTTTTATGTTTACAATTTTATGGATTTCTGCTCTATATTATTTTTTTCTTCTGCTTGCTTTGAGTGTACACTTCTTTTCTAGATTTTTCAGGTGAAAACTTAGTTTAATTTGAGGTCTTTCTTGTTTAGCTTTTAATGCTGTACGTTTTCCTATAAGCATTGCTTTATCTGTATCCCACAGCTTTGTATATGATGGATTTTTAATTTCATTAAGTTCAACATTTAAAAATTTCTTTTGAGACTTCTTTCTTGACCCATGGGTTGTTTAGAAGTGTGTTGTTTGACTTTCAAGTGGTTGGAGATTTTTCTGTTGTCTTTTTGTATTAGTTTCTGGTTTAATTCTATTACTGTCAAAGAATACTTCTTTTAACTTCATTCTTTTAAACTGTTTAAGATGTGTTTTATGACAGAATGGAAGTAGGCTAAGCATTGACCCTTAAATTGTGAGATTATGGTTTTGAACAGGTGCAGAGGGAAAAAAAGGAGTTTCCAATCATTCAAGCAGTGTGTAAGCAGCAAAGAAAGGGCAAGAATTATTTTGAAGGGTAGAGACTAACAAGTTTATCTAGAGCAAAAGACTCATGTAGAAGAGATACTGGTAGTATGTAATGAGACTAGAGAGATAAACTGAATCTAACTTATACAGAGACTTTAATAGCCGGCAAAGGCATTTAGATTTTATTTAGTGGGCAAAGAGGAAGTGATAAAAGTTTCAAACAGGCAAACTATATGATCAAAGCTGTAATTTAGAATGACTGCTATGCCAAGCAGGAAGAGATTGAAGGCAGGGAGACTAGTTAGAAACTATCTATATTGAGAGGTAATCATTTAAGAGCATGAATCAAAGAGGAGGTAATCTATTTATGTAAACAAAACCCTCACTGATTGATTGGTTCAGCTAGAGTAGAGAGTGCAGTTCAAGAAAATGGTGGGACCCTAGTCATGAGATGAGGCAGGTTCTCCAGAGCATACAGGGAAAGATTTTAGCAATGTTTCTTTCTGAAAGTAAAACTCCATTTTTAGTGTTTTTGAGATAGAATGTGACTGAACATTCCCCCTTCTATTTCTGTTCTTTGGCTTCCCAAGCCCTATTGCTCCAGGGGCTCTGACCTTTCCTTAGTTGCCTGGCATCCAGGCAAGTTCTTAGCCATCAAATTTCAATCCAGGTGGCCTCCATAAATATATCAACAGAATATATTTTCTTTAATTTTCTTTGTCCTTGCTTGAGAATTTGCTGATTGGGAGACTGTTTGGAGGCCAGTATGCCCAAAGATGGATAACCACATCTGCTAGCCATTTGGATTAATTATTACACCTGTGTCATAAAACCTGCATTAATAAAGAGGTGGCAAGGAAACTCATACTGCAGCCTAGACAGGACTCTCATTCCTTCCCAACATTCTGTCCCTATCAATGGCATTCTACCATCCTATTCTCCTGGCATATCACCTGAAGTGCTACAGCTTACTTCCTCCAGCACCCTCATGTCTAGTGTGTCTCTAAGTCCTATTTCTTTACCTGAAAAACCTCAGAGCCATCCTTTCCAATTCTTTCTAGTCTATATTCTAGTCTGAGTCTTCTCTAATCATATGACACCTAGAATATTACAAATTGTCCCTCTTGCCAGCTGCCAGCCCCTTCTGTCTGACCTTTTATACAGTAGAAAGACTATTCCTTCTCAAACATTTTGATCAAGTTACACTCCAGTGCTTTGACTGATAAGCATGAATCTCATCTTTGATCTATTGATAGGCTCTCAGAAATTTACATGGTTTTCTGTTGTCTTTTTCTTTTTAATCAAATACATATGCTTCATACGAGTCTTTAAAATTGTCCATCAACATCCCTTAGCATTCTTGTTCTTATTTATGACTGATCTTTAACCCACAATTACTTTCTGCCCCAGCCAAGCAAACCTGCTTGTTCTTTCATGTGCACAAGTGTCTGATTCTTGGCTGCATGCTGCTTCAAACCTTAATTACACACAGTACCCCTAAATACCCTCCCCCTTCCTTTCCACCAAGTTCCTCTGCAAAATGCTCTCCAATGGTCATCCCTGACTCAGCCTTCATACCCCAGTATGTGGGGTTCATATTAATGAGAGATCTACAGCATTATGGGGAATTGTTGAGAATCCAGTACCCAAAAGTCCAGAGTAGGTACTGGAAATGAAGAAGGGAAATAGCCTTTGGATCTTTAGCCTAGGCTGAGGCTGATGAAAAAAAAGACCACCCTTCATAATGTATAAGTCCCTGGCAGAAGTTTTTTCCATGTTGCAGAATCACGTGACACATCTGCGGAAGTGAAAAAGAGAGCAGACACTAGCCTAGGCAGTCAGATCTGGAAAATCAACTATGTCAATAAATGAGGAGATGCATATTACAGTCTCATATCCCTCGTGATATATCTACATCTATTTAAACATAGCTAGCTAGATAAATATAAATAATTATAAATATTATCATATATGTATACAACATATATCATGCAATATACATTAATATATGCATGTGTATATATATGAAATAGGAATATATATGAAATAGGAACCCTGGAGGAAGCAGAAAGAAAGAATATTGATGTGCCAAACAGCACTCCTGTCAATTCCTTGCCCCTCCCAATGTATTTAAATTCTTAAATTAAAGCCATTAGTATACAATTATAAAGAGTACTAGTGAAGCTTTTTTCCTTTTTGAGATCAGGAATAGATAACTTAAAAACAAAAGTGTTGTAGGGTGATACAGAGCCTCTTTAAATTTTCCTTTCTCTTTATTGTTTTCAGTAGAGTGTATCATTTAGTTTAGATGAACCTAAGTAACAACATTCTTATGTAGGGCAGAGATGGAATCCTTTGTATTAGGAGAAAATATACAATTCTGGCTAATTCTGTTTCATACTGAGAAATTGTATCTTCCCTCTCGTCTCCTCCTCACATATAGTTTCTCCTTTTTTCACTTTTACATCTCTGCCCTCTCTCTCCCTCATCCCTCTTCTTCATTGTATTTCTTTCCCTTCTTTCTAAAACACATTGCTCTTAAATGTAAAGGGAAAGAAAAGTCATTAATCACACTGCAGGATACGGTGCTTAGATGGCTGTAGTTGCTGAAGGAGGTCTGTTTAGCATCAGTCAACTTTTCATTTCCTTTCAGTGGGGATAGTGGGCTGTTCTGAGTCCCTGGGGCCAGCCATGAATGCAGGTATTGAGAGTTCAGGAGGAGACTATTAGAACCAAGTGCTGGAGATACAATAGCATTTAAATTAATCTACTACCTGGATTGGCGTCCTTCAACCCTCCTTTCATTTCTCTGGCTTAAAGATACAGATTTTACAGGGTAGATATTGGTCAGGATTAACTCTGCATTGTCTGATAGACAACGATTCCTTCCAACATAATTTATTCTCCTCCTCAGTTGAAACTTGCCTGTCTGAATTATAAAAATTAAACTACACAGTTTCAAAGAGATTGAAACACATGACCAGTTTCTCCAACAGGACATTTGCTGAGTTCTGGAACAGCAGAGGAGGCTAGGGATGTGGGCTGCAAACTTCTAAAAATTAGAGTGAAATCTCTGTTGTCTTGGAGAACTTAGGAGATAAAGCTCCATCAAAGTGCAAGACTGAAAATTATTGCTGTATTTTAAAACTGCATGGGGCAGGAGTCTCAAAGATATGTTTGAAATCTCTTCAGGGTAAAACTGAATCTCACATAGTATTTCAGGGCCCAAACTTGCCAGGCTGTCAATCAAAAACCAATATATAAGAAGCATAATACATTATGACCCAAGGGGGTTTTGTTTAGTCCAAGGTTGTCTTAATAGTCAGAAAAATCAACCAATGTAATAACAGAATAAAGCAGGGGGAAGAACTTATCTCAGTAGATGCAAAGCATTTGCTAAAACACAACTTATGTTTATGTTAGAAACTCTCAGCAAACTAGGAATAGAAGAGAATTTCAATTTGATAAAGACCATCTACAAAAACCCTACAGATAGCATACTCAATGTTGTGACATTGAAAATTTCCTCCTGAGGTCAAAAACAAAGGAAGTATATCTGTTCTCACTACTTTCATTCACGACTGTACTCCAGTGTAATAAGCAAAGAAAAAGAAATAAAAGGTATAAAGGTTGGAAAGCAAGAATCAAAACTGCTTTTATTTATAACTGATGTTGTTTTGTATTTTTAAAAAATCGCCAAACCTATAATTTGAATCAGTGAGTTAATTTAGGAAGGCCATTACTAGTAAAGCAATTCATAGAAGATAAATATGTAGAAATCAATTGTACTTCTAGATCCTAACATCAATTTGAAAATTATAAAATACCATCTACAATAGCATCAAAAATAAATGCTGGGCACAAAGCTAACAAAAAACATTGCTGAGGTCCAAATAAATACAAAGATATCCCATGTTCATGGATTGAAAGACTCATGTTTTTAAGTTATCAATTCTCACCAAATTTGTCTCTAACCAATATGTAATTAATTATTTGAAAAGATTAATAAAACCGATAACCCCATATAGGGTTGATCAAGAAAAGAATAGTGAGATATATTCATACCCAGAAAATGTAAGTTGCCTAAACTTACATAAAAAAGAGATTTTAAAATAAGATTAAAAATGAACAGCCATATTTTGTTTACCTGAAATTAACTCAAACATAATGACACAAAAATGACTGGTGTTTACAAGAAGAGGAAATCCAAATGGCTGTTGTGAAAGGTTGTGTAATCTCACTGTTAATCAGGGAAATGCAAATTAAAACAGTAATGAAATGCCACCTCTCAAGTGCTTCTGTAACTATCGATAAAAATGTGGGGAAATGCAAAAGTCCTAAACATAACAAATGGGAATATAAATTTGCAAAGAAGTATGTCAATCTGTAGTAGAGTGAAAATATGCATATCTATGGATCAGAACTTACACTATAGTATTAGAGGAAACTCTTGCACTTGTACACCAGGAAGCATGTTTGAAATTATTCATTGCATCACTATTTATACTATGAATATTGGAAACAATCCAAATGTCAATCAATAGGAATTCATATAAGTAGTAGTATACTCAGGGTGACCCAACCTCCTGATTTGCCTTGGACGCTCCTAGGTTATGCCTGTTATATTGGTGTAATTATTAATTGACCCCATTTTAATTTTCAAAAGAGGCCTGCCTTGGATAATAAATTATGTAGTCACCCTAGGTATATCTATATAATGAAATACTGAATAGTTACTTAAATGAAATAAACATTTCATAATATTTGTTAACCTGGAGAAACCTGCGAAAAAAAGCATAATGTTGAGTGAAAAAAAAATCAACTTGCAAATGGATATACACCCCTTCCATACCATTTATGTAAAAAATAATTTTTATTTCCTTAGGTGTTATTTATTTATTTACTATTAGAGTATAGTTGATTTACAATGTTATGCTAGTTTCAGGTATACAGCAAAGCGATTTAGTTATGCATATACATTTATTAATTCTTTTTTTAGAATCTTTTCTCATATAGGTTATCAACAAATATTAAGCAGAGTTCCTAGTGCTATACAGTAGGTCCTTTGTTGGTTATCGATCTTATATATAGTAGTGTGTGTGTCTTCATCCCAGGCTTTTGATTTATCCCTCCCACCCATGTTTCCCCTTTGGTAACCGTAAGTTTGTTTTCTATATGTGTAAGTCTGTTTCTGTTTTGTAAATAAGTTCATTTGTTTCTTTTCTTTTTTGAAAATTAGATTCTACATGTGAGTGATATATGATATTTCTCTTTCTGACTTACTTCACTTAGTATGATAATCTCTAGGTCCATCCATGTTGCTACAAATGGCATTATTTCATTCTTTCTTATGGCTAATATTCCATTGTATATATGTACCACATATTCTTTATCCATTCATCTGTCAATGGACATTTAGATTGCTTCCATGTCTTGACTGTTGTAAACAGTGCTGCAATGAACATTGGGGTGCATGTATTTTTTGGAGTATGGTTTTCTCTGGATATAAGCTCAGGAATGGGATTGCTGTATCATATGGTAGCTCTGTTTTCAGTTTTTTAAGGAACCTCCATGCTGTTCTCCATAGTGGCTGTACCAATTTAAATTCACAACAGCAGTGTAGGAGGGTTCCCTTTTCTCCACACCCTCTCCAGCATTTATTGTTTGTAGACTTTTTGATGATGCCCATTCTAACCAGTGTGAGGTGATACCTCATTAAAGTTTTGATTTGCATTTTTTCTAATAATTAGTGATGTGGAGCATCTTTTCATGTGCCTGTTGACCATCTGTATGTCTTCTTTGGAGAAATGCCTACTTAGATCTTCTGCCCATTTTTTTTATTGGGTTGTTTGGTTTTTTGATGTTGAGCTGCATGAGCCGTTTGTATATTTTGGAGATTAATCCCTTGTCAGTCGCATCGTTTGCAAATATTTTCTCCCATTCTGTGGGTTGTCTTTTCATTTTGTTTATGGTTTCCTTTGCTTTGTAAAAGCTTTTAAGTTTAATTAGGTCCCATTTGTTTATTTTTATTTTCATTACTCTAGGAGGTGGATCCAAAAAATATTGCTGCGTTTATGTCAAAGAGTGTTCTGCCTATGTTTTCCTCTTAGAGTTTTATAGTATCCGGTCTTCCATTTAGGTCTTTAACCCATTTTGAGTTTATTTTTGTGTATGATTGTTAGAGAATGTTCTAATTTTATTCTTTTACATGTAGCTGTCCAGTTTTTGCAGCACCACTTATCAAAGAGACTTCTTTTCTCCATTGTATATTCTTGCCTCCTTTGTCATAGATTAATTGACCATAGGTGCATGGGTTTACTTCTGGGCTTTCTATCCTCTTCCATTGATCTATAAGTCTGTTTTTGTGCCAGTACCATACTGTTTTGATGACTGTAGCTTTATAGTATAATCTGAAGTCAGAAAGTCTGATTCCTCCAGCCTCGTTTTTCTTTCTCAGGATTGTTTTGGCTATTCAGGGTCTTTTGTGTTTCCATACAAATTTTAAGATTTTTTTTTTGTTCTAGATCTGCAGAAAATGACATTGGTAATTTGATAGGGATTACATTGAATCTATAGATTACCTTGGGTAGTATATTCATTTGACAATATTGATTCTTCCAATCCAAGAACGTGGTATATTTTTCCATCTGTTTGTGTCATCTTTCATCAGTGATTTCTTTCATCAGTGTCTTATAGTTTTCAAAGTACATATATTTTGCCTCCTTAGGTAAGATTATTCCTTGGTATTTTTTTCTTTTTGATACAGTGGTAAATGGGATTGTTTCCTTGATTTCTCTTTCTGATCTTTTGTTGTTAGTGTATAGGAACGCTAGAGATGTCTGTGTATTAATTTTGTACCCTGCAACTTTACCAAATTCATTGATTAGCTCTAGTAGTTTTCTGGTAGCCTCTTTAGGATTTTCTATGTATGGTATCATGTCATCTGTAAACAGTGACAGTTTTACTTTTATTTTCCAATTTGTATTCCTTTCATTTCTTTTTCTCCTCTGATTGCCATGGCTAGGACTTCCAAAGCTATGTTGAATAAAAGTGGTGACAATAGACATCCTTGTCTTGTTCCTGATCTTAGAGGAAATGCTTTCAGCTTTCCACCATTCAGCATGATGTTAGCTGTGGGTTTGTTATATATGGCCTTTATTATCTTGAGGTAATTTCCCTCTATTCCCACTTTCTGGAGAGCTTTTATCATAAATGGGTATTGAATTTTGTCAGTAGCTTTTTCTGCACCTATTGAGATGAGCATATGGTTTTCATTATTCTGTTTGTTAATGTGGTCTGTCATACTGATTGATTTGCAGATATTGAAGAATCCTTGCATCCCTGGGATACATCCCACTTGATCATGGTGTATGATCCTTTTAATGTTTTGTTGGATTTGGTTTGCTAGTAGTTTGTTGAGGATTTTTGCATCCATGTTCACCAGTGAGGTAGGCCTGTAATTTTCTTTTTTTGTGGTATCTTTGTCTGGTTTTGGTATCAGGGTGATGGTGGCCTCATAGAATGCATTTGGGAGTGTTCCTTCCTCTGCAATATTTTCAAAGAGTTTGAGAAGGATAAGTATTAACTCTTGTCTAAATGTTTGATTGAATTCCCCTGTGAAGCCATCTGAATGGACTTTTCTTTGTTGAAAGTTTTTTTAATCACTTTCAATTTCAGTATTTGTGATTGGTCTATTCATACTTTCCACTTCTTCCTGGTTCAGTCTTGGAAGGTTGTATCTTTCTAAGAATTTGTCCATTTCTTCTAGGCTGTCCATTTTATTGGCATACAGTTGTTTGTAGTAGTCTCTTATGATCCTTTGTATTTCTGTGGTGTCTGTTGTAACCTCTTTTTCATTTCTAATTTTATTGATTTGAGATCTCTCCCTTTTTTTCTTGATGAATCTGGCTAAAGTTTTATCAATTTTGTTTATCTTCTCAAAGAACTAGCTTTTAGTTTCATTGATATTTGCTATTGTTTTCTTCATCTCTGTTTATTTGTGCTCTGATCTTTATGATTTCTTTCCTTCTACTAACTTTGGGTTTTGTTTGTTTCACTTTCTCTAGTGGCTTTAGGTGTAAAGTTAGGTTGTTTACTTGAGACTTTTCTTGTTTCCTGAGGTAAGATTGTATTGCTATAAACTTCCCTGTTAAAACTGCTTTTGCTGTGCTATAGAGGTTTTGGACTGTTATGATTTCATTGTCATTTTTCTCTAGGTATTTTTTTATTTCCTCTTTGATTTCTAAAGTGATCCATTGACTGTTTACTAACATATTGTTTAGCCTCCATCTGTTTGTGTTTTTTACATTTTTTTTCCTGTAATTGATTTCTGTTTCCATAATGTTGTGGTTGGAAAGGATCCTTGATATTATTTTAATTTTATTAAATTTACCGAGGGTTGGTTTGTGGCCCAAGGTGTGATCTGTCCTAGAGAATATTCTATGTGCACTTGAGAAAAAAGTGTATTCAGCTGATTTCAGATGGAATGTTCTATAAATATCAACTAAGTTCATCTGCTCTAATGTGTCATTTAAGGCCTTTGTTTCTGTTTTGGTTTTCCGTCTTGATGATCTGTCTATTGATGAATGTGGGGTATTCAGGTCCCCCACTATTATTGTGTTACTGTTGATTTCTCTTTTTATGGTTGTTACCATTTGCCTTATGTATTGAGGTGCTCCTATTGGATGCATATATATATATATATATACAGTTGTTGTATCTTCTTCTTGGATTGATTATTTGATCATTTTATAGTATCCTTCTTTGTCTCTTGTAACAGTCTTTATTTTAAAGTCCATTTTGTCTGATATGAGAATTGCTACTCCCGCTTTCTTTTGATTTCCATTTGCATGGAATACCTTTTTCCATCCCCTCACTTTCAGTCTGTATGTGTCCCTAGATCTGAAGCGGGTTTCTTGTAGACAGCATTTATACGGGTCTTGTTTTTGTATCCATTCAGCCAGTCTGTGTCTTTAGGTTGGTGCATTTAATCCATTTACATTTAAGGTAATTATTGAGGACTTCTCTGGTGGTCCAGTGGTTAAGACTCTGTGTTCCCAATGCAGGCGGCATGGGTTTGATCCCTGGTTGGGGAAGATCCTGCATGCCCTGTGGCATGGCCAAAAAAAAAACGAGAGAGAGAGAGGAAAAAAATGGTAATTATCAATATGAATGTTCTTACTGCCATTTTATTAATTGTCTTGGATTTGTTTTTGAGGGTCTTTTTTCTTCCCTTCCTCTTTTGTTCTCTTCTCATGTGATTTGATGTCTGTCTTCTGTGATGTGTTTGCTTTTTCTTTTTTGTGTGTGTATCTATTGTAGATTTTTGGTTTGTGGTTCCCATGAGGTTTTGATTTAGCAGTCTATATATGTACAAGATCTTTTTGTTGTTGTTGTTTGTTTTTTGCGGTACGCGGACCTCTCACTGTTGTGGCCTCTCCCGTTGCGGAGCACAGGCTCTGGACGTGCAAGCCCAGCAGCCATGGCTCACGGGCCCAGCTGCTCAGTGGCATGTGGGATCCTCCCGGACTGGGGCACGAACCCATGTCCCCTGCATCGGCAGGCGGACTCTCAACCACTGCGCCACCAGGGAAGCCCCTACAAGATCGTTTTAAGTTGCTGATCTGTTGATTTCAAATTTATTTCCAATATTCTGCATTTGTACTTTCCCCTTCTCATGAATTTTTTTTGACATCATACTTTTGTGTGGATGATTTCCTACCTTTACTCCATGTTTGCCTTTACTGGTGAGCATCCCCATTCATAATTTTCTTGATTCTAATTGTGGCCTCTTCTTTTCTGCCTAGAGAAGTTCCTTTAGAATTCATTGTAATGCTATTTGTTGGTGCTGAATTTTCTTAGCTTTTGCTTGTCTGTAAAGCTTTGATTTCTCTGTCAAATCTGAAGGTGAGCCTTGCTGGGTAGAGTATTCTTGGTTGCAGGGTTTTCCCTTTCATCAGTTTAAATATCTCATGCCACTTCCTTCTGGCCTCCAGAGTTTCTGCTCAGAAATCAGCTGATAGCCTTATGGGAGTTGCCTTGTATGTTATTTGTTGCTTTTCTCTTGTTTCTTTTTTTTTTTCTTTGTCTTTAACGTTTTCAGTTTGAATCATATGTGTCTCGGCGTGTTCCTCCTTGGGTTTATGTTACATGGGACTCTCTGAGCTTCATGGAGTTGAGTGACTGTTTCCTTTCTCATGTTAGGGAAGTTTTTGGCTATAATCTCTTCAAATATTTTCTCAGGCCCTTTCCCTCTCCCTTCTCCTTCTGACACACGTATAATGATAATGTTGGTGTGTTTAGTTTTGTTCCAAAGGTCTCTGAGACTGTCCCCATTTCCTTTCATTCATTTTTCTTTGTTCTGTGGCAGTGATTTCCACCACTCTGTCTTCAAGCTCACTTATTTGTTCTTCTGCCTCATTTATTCTGCTATTGATTCCTTCTAGTGTATTTTTCATTCCAGTTATTATATTGTTCATCTTTGTTTGCTCTTTAAATCTTCTATCTCTTTTTAAAACATTTCTTGTGATTACTCAGTCTGTGCCTCCATTCTTTTTCCAAGATCTTGGATCATCTTTACTATCATTATTCTAAGTTATTTTTCAGGTAGGTTGCCTATCTCCTCTTCATTTAGTTGTTCTTGTGGGTTTTATCTTGTTCCTTCATCTGAAACATATTTATTTGCTGTCTCAGTTTGTCTAACTTTCTGTGTTTGTGGAATCCTATCTGCTGGGTAGAGAATTGTAGCTCCTTTTGCTTCTGGTGTCTGCCCTCTGGTGGGTGAAGTTGGTCCTGAGGCTTGTGGAGGCTTCTTGATAGGAGGGACTGGTACCTCCTACTGGTGGGTGAAGCTGGGTCTTGTCCCTCTGGTGGGCAGGGCCATGTTAAGGGGTGTGTTTATCGGTGCCTGTGAGCTCTGTGTGGCTTTAGGTGCCTTGTCTGCTGATGGGTGGATCTGTGTTCCTATCCTGCTGATTGTTTCGGCTCAGGTATTCCAGCACTGTAGCCTGTAACCTGTTGAGTAGGTACAGATTTTGATGACAGCCTCTAGGAGAGCTCACACCAATCAATATTCTCTGGGCCTCTGCCACCAGTCTCCTTGCCCTCTCAGTGAGCCACAGTTGACTCCCACCATCCCAGGAGACCCTTTATGACTCGTAGGTAGGTCCAGCCCTGGCTCCTATGGAGTTACTACTTTGTGCTGGGTCCCAGTATATGTGAGACCTTGTGTGTGCCCTCCAAGATGGAGACTCTGTTTCCCCCAGTCCTGTGGGGCTCCTGCACTGAAGCCCCACTGGCCTTCAAAGTCAAGTGCTTTCAGGATTTCCCTTCCTGATGCTAGACCCTTAGTCTGGGGAGCCTGATATGGGGCTCAGGACTCTCACTCTTGTGGAAGAATCTCTGCAATATAATTATTTTCCAGTTTATGATTCACCTACCCGTTGGGTGTGGGATTTGATTATGTCATGAAAGAGCCCCTCCTGCCATCTTTTTGTTGCCTCTTCTTTGTCTTCGAATGTAAAATACCTTTTTTGATAGGTTCTAGTCTTTTTTGTTGATGGTTGTTTAGCAGTTAGTTTTTTCTTCTTGCTCATGACTGGCCTTCGTGATTTTGGTGTTTTTGTGACAGGAGGTGAGCTCAAGTCCTACTCTGCCCTCTTTTCTGGGATCGAGGGGCTACTTTTTAGTTTGGATGTTTGCTGCCTCTTTCCTCAGCATGTGCTGGCCGTTATCCCCTTGATGTAGGGTGTGCAGATACAGTGGCTCTTTCATGCTCCTGGGATAGCAAGGGCAAGGCCTAGTGTCTGCTTGTGGATTTCCAAAAACATCTCAAGTGGCCAGCATGAGTACCTTATTTCCTTCACCACAAAAATCAAAAGTGCTGTGGGCCAAAGACGCCTGGGTGGCAGCAAGCACTTGGGGCCGTCCCTGAGGAAAATGTGCTCAGGCAGCTGCTGGACAGGCCCCAGGAGCCACCACCAGCTGGGTCATTTTGCCAAGGGGCGATGTCCACTTGGGACTGTGCCCCACCTTGGGTGCCAAAATTATTACCAAACCAAAATGGGGTCCACTTGCTCACATACAGTAAAGCCAAGCTACTGACCCCGGGTCATGGTGATGGAAAGTGCAGTGTTTCTTGCAGTGCACCAGATTAGGAGTCTGAACATACTCCCATTTATGTAAAATTTACAACAAAAAGCAATACTATATATACATAGATACATATGCATGTACACATATATGATATATGTGTTTATGTATATACATACCTGTGTGATTACAATTTTATTTTTTAAACATCTGAGATAAAAATTTCCAAAGGATAGCTTTTGTTAAATCTGGCATTTGCTATATTATTGAAATTATTTGTAATTTTAAAAAATATTTTAAAAATAGTTTTTAACTGTTGGTAGTCCCATCCATCTTTGGTGCTTTAGAAAATGTTTTTGCTATGGGAAGGAGATTGGGCTGAGTGAACTTTAAGGTATTTTTGATTTTTTTTATTCCACAAATATAACAGACTTTCTTCATTAGAAGATGAATCGTTGTCGCTTTGAGATCATACAATAGCCTGAATTTGAACAAGCCTATGCACTTAGAAAGAAAGAGCTAGATGTGTTGGTGTCAGATAGGTCTTAAACTTTGAAAATATTTGTTTAACCATTTTCTGTTACCCAGTATACAACAAAAGCAGCCTTCTGTATTTGGCTAGATCTGAGAACACTCTTTGGTGTCTGGTCTGGCCTGACCAATTGATAAAAGGAAGAGGCAGTTTTTACTGCAGTGAAAGTTCCATGTTATTACTCATCTGTTTGATATGATCTGTTTGTGTCTGGGGAGCTCACAGGCGGAGTCATGAGCCTTCTCATAGATCACAGATCTGAGAATGGCTTTGTGATGAGCCTGTTTGTTGCTAAGACAGATGGGGCTGTATTTTAAAATAAGATGGTTAACAGCTGCACTCTGAACTTGTTTCTTCTTGCTTATTGAGTTACTTCTTTTGATGGAATTTGGAAAAAGTTGAGGCTCTCTGAGCACAGGGAATACCTTGCCCTAGTCACGAGCAAGAGAAAAAATGTCTAGTGTGCCTCCTGTCTGGGGTTATCAGGCCTGAGTGACGAAACACTGATGTGAACCTGGGTCCGGGTGAACTTCTAAGACTTGCACATAGCCCTGGTGAAGCAAGAAATCTGGACCAGTGCCCCAGGCCTTTTTCTTCTCAAAGGCCTAAGCTCTTTCCTCTAGTGTAAAGCTTAGTATGACAAAAATTCCAGAATTGAATAGGACATTGAAGATAATTTATAATTCATAAATTATATCACCTCTCTACAGATCCAGAGCCCAGCATCTCCCATAATATAAATCAAAGGATGTTTTATCATCTCACTCAAAACAAAAATACAACAAAATAAAAACACAGAGACATTTTATAATAGAATTTTACTTTATTATTCAATAAAATGAAGATCATAGGAGTATTTGGACTAAGACCTTGGGTTGAATCCTGGTTGTAACACTTGCTAGCTTTAAATCCAAGGGAAAGGCCTTAAACTGATTTCCTTTTCTATAAAATGGGTTTAAATGTGCTAACATTTATAATTATCCCCTGAATCATCTTACCCCGAATCACTCTAGCAATTTCATTGTACCTGAATCAGTGTCCTCGATGTACCATGTGTACCTCATTCATGTTTGCTTTCCTAAAGATTTTTTTTTTTATGTGTATATTTTGATCCCCAAGCAGAGAGGCAACTCCATGGGATGGAGTACATATCCTCATTTTCCTTATTTCATTTCTTCACCTCCATCATCTGTAGTGTATATTTGCTTTGCACTGAATACTCAGTACATCAGGAGAATTCTAACCTCAGGCAGTACTTCCATGGCAGAGATAAAATGCCTCAGTATCTCCATTTTTGGAGCATCTTGTTTGCTATGACTTCTTTATTCCATCCAGGTACATATTATGCTGCCTTTTTAAAGAAAATATTTAAAAAATAGGAAGTGGAAATAGAGTGGTGGAAGCAAGTAATTTTAAAATAATGATGGAGAAAGAGAGAGAAAGGTGTTGGGGTGGGGAACAGACCAATACTGAAATGTGTCTGCCAAGCAGAATCTGGCCCGAAAAAATTTTCAGAAAATGTACAGGTACTTTATTTAGGCACGTTAGGTATTTATGTATTTTCACATGAAAACCTCCAGTGTAGAACATAGTTTTTTAATGGAAAAGTTGCTAGTCAGGCCTGAAATATTGATTTATAGGACATTAATGGCATACACTAAAAATTGATGATTTGCTTTTTGACGAGAAATCCTTAAAGCATTTCACGGTAAATAAAAGAGACTTGGGATATGATATGTTTTAATGGTAATGTAAACCAATTTTTCTGATCGTTTATTGGTTCATTCTTTTAACCAGCTTCCTCTACTTCTAAATATGCATACAAACAAAAATAACATGGGCAATGCATATGGGATCCTAATTTAAAGGCTGGAGGTGGATGATGGATACAAGGTAGCTAATGGCAACAGACAAGTGTGTTATATTGGAATGACCACCGGACTTCCCTTCAGGAGACACAAATATGCCCCCTATTCTGTCATTGACTGGCTTGCTAGCTAACTGTCAAATCTACCATGTATGTCTCACATATAATACATAGGGAAATCAATACATAGGGAAATACATTGTTTTATTAGGCATTTTTATAGCATCCAGTTGTACTCTGTATTTCCCTCCCACATGTTCACATTCTTCTTGTTCACTTGTGAATGAAGTAACTATAGTTGAGTGACTTGTCCAAGTTGAGGTAAGCCAAGGGATAAGTCCATTTCTGGAATTGTTGGAAGACCTTGGTCCTAGTCCTGATTTTACCACTTACCATCTGGTAGGCTTTAGGTATCTGAATTCATCTTTGTGAGCCTTAGCTTTTACATCTATAATATTACTATTATTAACAGAATAATAATGCATGACAGGTTGTAGATAGAATTGAGTTTATCAATTACCAAATGAGCACTGACTGCAACGATTAAAGAAGACATACATAATTAATTCTGACACAAGGAAGATGGTAAAAATGCTATAAAACCATGTGCTGTAGGATTATAAGAGTGTAAATAAAGAGATATGACTTCCTGCTGAGGTACTTGGGAAGGAATTCATGGAAGAGATGGGATTTCCATTGGGTCTTAAAAGATAAAAGTGCTCTGGTGGCAAGTAATGAATAGTGAATGGGTAAAGAAGGATCCAACAGAAGGAAAAGTATCTTGTAGAATGACACAACTAGTGAAAACATAGGTTTAATTTAGAGAATTGCAAGTATATGATCAGCCCTTTAAGAATTGGCACTATGTGTGTATCTTGTTCATTGTATATCTCTGGGACCTAGCACAATATCTGACATAGTGATGGCTGAAGTTTACTTATAATTTGACAGTCACGTTACCTGTTTTGCTTTATAATCCTCATAACAATAATGTAAGGCAGAATTTTATTCTCCCCCATTATAGACAGGAAAACTGAAGCTTAGATCAATTAACTAACCCAATGTTGTGTAACTAGTAAGAGATAGAGCAGGGATTGTAATTTGGGCTTTTAACCTTTACACTCTACTGCCTCCTCAGGTAGTAGAGGAGGCTGTCTTTGCTTGCATTAATGCAAAAATGATATGTCTATGCATAGAATAAATGGGAAAGTGTTTTTGGAATATAACTAGAATGGGAAGCAAGCTGTGTAAGACTTTAAAACCTGCCTGCATAGAGCTAAAACCACTCAGAGGAAGAAACACTTCAGCACCGGATTGTAAGTGGACTTATAATGTCCTGTTTTCACTTCTTTCTTCTAAAAAAGGCTAGTATAGAGCCATGAGACTTTCATCAGGACTGTGACACTTTACAAGTTATGTGACCTTGAGGAGACAACCTTTCTGGGCCTCAGTTTCCTCACTGGTGAAAATTAGGTGACTGGACTTAGTTATTTGAGGTCCCTTTCAGCTGTCTCATCCTGTGACTTTATGTTAGGACTTTATTCAGTTTCTGCCATGTGACCTGTCTACCCTTGAGGTAGTCCTGGCTGCATAATCCTTGGAGTTGCCTAATCTACCTTTCTGCCCTCTACCTGCCCAAACCTTCAAGTTTCAATATCAGATGTGAATAAGACTGAATTTTCTCACCTTTTTTCGATATACATAAAATATCTTAGAAAATGAATACCCACCTATATGGGAATGTATGTATATGCATATTATGGAATATTATGGAGCAGTTTATAATAATAAACTGGATATATGTGTATATATGGGTTTTTAGGAAAAAGAATCTGTTTTTTTCTTTATAAATTTCTGTACAGTTTGACCTTCTACCATAAGCATTATTTCCTTTGTAATTAAAATAATGTGGAAAGGAAATAATCACCTTAACTCCCAAGAAAATTTGCTTTCACACCCTCTCCACAAAATACTGACCACTCTTCATCTTCCTCCTCTGATATTATGCCTCTTCCCCTCTCCTCACACAGTCTCTGCGTCCATATATTCTTCATCAGCTAAGCAGATTTTCATAGCAGTTTACTTAATATTAGCAAAGCACAATGCTCCTTCTCCACACATTTTTCCAAATAGCACACTTTTATTGTGCTGTCGAATGTGGTTTTTCAAAAAACCCTCCTAGAGCCTGACTACCACTCCCTGTCCCCACGGAGAGCCCTCGTCAGTAGTGAACTCCCACTCCAGGAGAGCAATTTATGACATTTTATGTTGCTGGCAAGGTACCACTGGGATCATGTGTGTGTTCATATGTTTCAAAAGAAAATGTCTCTTTAACGTTTTTAGAAGAATGTTAAACTATCCGTTTTAATGTTTGACCCACAGAGAAAATCTGGGAATGTTATTGCTAATCCAAATCAAATCCTTTTGTGGCTCATAGAACAAAGGAGAGGGGGAAACATAACAAAAGAAAAGCAGCCCATCATATTTTTTTCAGTACCATTTGATATGTTAAAATCTTCAAGGAAATTAGGAGCAATTTGTGTATCAGAGTGTTAGGATGTCAAAGCTAGATGTGAACTTAGAAACCATTCAATCCAACCCTTAAATTTTACACACAAACTGAAGCCCAGAGAAGTGAGATTATTTGTACAAGATCACACAGCAAGGTGGTAATAGAGTTGGAATTTCACCTCGCAGTATAGAGGTGCAAATATGCAGAGCTCTGGATGCAGGTAGACCTGACTTGGGGTCTTGGATCCTCCGCTTAGTAATTGTGTGACATTTTGATTCTTCTGTAAAAGGGGGAATATATTAACATCCACCTCATGGAGTTGTTGCAAAGATTAAATGAAATAGTGCATATGCAAGGCTTGGTACAATCCTTGGGGCACAGGAAGTGCTCATAAAACATTAGGCTTAGTATCCATTCAGATGTTCTGTCCACTGTGTGTATTTTCTTTGCATTTCACCAATTACCTCTATTTCCAGAGCATTTTATCTTGTTCTTACATTCATGCGGCAGAACAAGGCCATCCAAAATCATCCTCTTACATCACTGTTCTTGTCTTCCCATGTTTTTCATGGCCCAGATGTTCTCAGACTTCATCTGATTACATCCTAATGTAAAGCTGCCAAGTCACTTCTGTCTTAGAAAAAATAAATATAACAGAGTCTTTGGAGCCTAGGCCATGATAGCAGGCTGTCTAGATAGTTTTCTTATCCAAATTATCTCTGAGCTGACACTTTTTAGCCTAGAAATGACTGTGCAAGGAAGGAAGTTTATAATTGTGTAGAACTTTGCTCTCCAGTGTGGTAGCCACTACCCATATGTGATTAACTTAATTAAAATCAAATAATATTAAAAATTAAGTTTCTCAGTCATACGAGTCACATTTCAAGTGCTCAATAGCTACACGTAGCTAATGGCTGTTATATTGAACAGTGCAGATTATAGAACATGTCCATCATTACAGAAAGTTGTATTGACTGTACAGTTATAGAACATAATTCTTGAATAAATGAATGATTGGAGGAAATGTAGTTATTAACTAGAGCCTGTAGATAAGGGTCACTATGATAAGTATAGAACAAGTCTTAAAGAAAGGTGACCTTAGAGGTGCAAAATGATTAAGACCAAATCCATGTGACAGGAAAAGTATGATAAGCTTTGAAATCCAATATAAGGGACAATGAAAGGAATGATGGCTATCAGAAGATAGCGGGCATCAAACTCCTCAGAGCTTCAGTTGCTTCTTGGCCACATGAAGGTGTTTTCTATAGTCTCTTCCTTGCCCAATATTCTAGGATTGTAATCTTCAAGGGGTATTCTTAGTAGATGACAAAGACTGCCAAGAAATAGAGGGTCTTGAGATGACCATCCTAGAAAACTGAAATGTCAGCATAGGAATTTCCTTTTGGGTATGAGGGGGAGGGCTGGGAAGTGTTCTCTTGGGTGTGTTCTAAGAGCAGCCTGGAAGAGGGCTCAGTAAGCACTTTGGTATGCATACATTCAGAGCAGCAAATTATTTTCTAAAATGATCTTAATAATTTTCTTTCTCTTGGAAAAGGCTGAGATGGTGGAAAGATAGAAAGCAGACTAATCCCCTTCTACAAATCCAGATGGGAGCCAGTTGGATGTCAGTCAGCTCAGGTCTCCTTCACTGGTGTGGGATCCCTATTGTAACAAATTCCTTCTCCACTCAGCAGAGTATACAATCCAGGTTTTCATTACAGAGCTGCCTCAGAACTACAAACTCAGCATTGTCCATTGCTAATAATAGTTCATCCCCATTAGTCCATGACTGTAGTCTCTCCATCCTTAATTTGTGGAGTGACAGAATGCACTAAGCAACTGAACTAAACTCTGTGCCTGGTTTAACACCAGGCACAGTGAGTTTAGTTCAGTTGCTTAGTGCATTCGTTAAGTCCAAAACTGCAAGTAGTATGAGATATTTTCCTACCTGAAAGCTAACAAGTCAGCCTGCATACTTATACAAACACAAACACACACACACATATTTCCAGAAACACCAAATCTGTGAATCAGGGAACTAACCTTTTATTTGCTCAAAGAACATCTTGCATCAGTTTCCCATGCCACAGTGTGTCACATGGTGATGTATTGAGAGTCACATGTACTTGCATGTGCAGCAGGGTATGCACCACAGAAGAGGAACACAGAAATTATGAAACTTGGAGCTTCTACTGGAGCTTCTACTACACATTACCCTCCTCCCCTCCAGAGAGAGACACAGAGAGAAATTTGCTCTAAGCTCTAGAATATAAACAGATCTCCCCAAGGGAGAGGAAAGGAGGTCTCTACCTTCCCTTCACCACCCTGAGATGAAAATAACTGGCCCTAGGTAAGAAAAGACTTTAAATCCCTCTAAAACAATACGTATTTGCCAACTTCCAAGGGTTGTTTGGCATGCAATAATTCTTTAACCCATGTTTCCAGAAATGTCTTTTCAGTAGTAAGCCCTGACCATGCAGAAAGATGAAAATAATTTATGGAGAATTATTTTCTTTACAATTAAAAAATGGTATCTTTAGTACAGGAATCCATGCTCCTTGTTAAAAAAAAATCGAATAGTACAGAAGTATGTGGAACAAAAAATTAAAATTTTCTTTTTCACCCCCTCCATCCCCATTCGTCTCCTAGAGATAGCAATTATTAGTAAATACTTGTTTATTATTTCAGAACTTTTTATTAACCATTGCATATATGTGGGTTTCTCATACACAAATGGAATCATATTAAATACATTTTTCTACAACTTGAATTTTGTAACCAAATGTTAGAATTTAGAATCTATGCCAGTTCATTTCATCTATCCCAATCTTTTCATTAGTACTCAGTAATGCAGTGTGTATATATCATATATTTATAATGTATTATAAGTGTATAATTATATAATAAAATTTATATAAATTTATATTTATAATACAATTTATAAATATATATTTAACCATCCCCCTATTGATTAACATTTAGATTTAGATTATTTCCAACTTGACATTATTACAAACAATGCTGGCAGGGAACTTTCTTATATGTATAACTTTATGTGTGAATATATGCTTGTAAATATTTTCTATAGGACTAATTTCTAATAGTGGAATTTCTGGGTTCAGTGTTAAGGAAATTCAATATATTCTGCTAAATTGGCCCCTTAAAAGGGCAATAGATGTAGGGAAAGATTCTGGGAAGATGGCTGAGGAAGCACCAGAAATCTGTCTCCACACCTAGAGTACTGCCAGAATTTGTCTAATGTAACTATTTTGGAACTCTGAAGCCTATTGAAAGTTCCTAGTTTCCAGGGGAAGACTTGGACAGTAAATTGCAGTTAATTTCCATCAGTTTCAGCTCTTACCTCAGAAGAGGCTACACATTCTGCCCACTCCCACCCTCCATCAGCCTCATGGCAGGCAGCTGTGTATGTGTACCTGTAGCAACTTGCAGGAACCAGGTTAGGTAATAAGGATCCTGTTATCCAAATATTGAAGATCTGTGTTCTGACTGCTGATTGCTGCTTCTGATCATAAAGGTGCACACACAGAGACAGACAACTATTTTGCACCCCCCCACACCAATTGTTACAAGCCCCTCCCTCGTCAGCTGAAGTTATTTACAGAGAATTTAAAGGGCTGGTACCTTTTTTCTGCCCTTCATTTTTTTTTTTTTGGAAGCCTGACTAATATTAAAGACTAGGATATTCAAAAGCAACTGCATACAAAGGAAAAATTAGAAAGTCACTGAACATGCTTAGGGAAAGGTACAGGCTCAGAAAAGGCCTGGGAAAACTTACGTTTACATTTCAGGCTGGTCATCAGCATGGAGATAGTCTATAACAAACAATCATTTATAAATGATTAAATGAAAAAAAAAAAAACCAGCAAACCATGGGAATGGAAAGAATCTGATTTCCAGAATTGCCATGTCATTAGATTCAAATGTACAGTTTTCAACAAAAATTACAAGGCATACAAAGAAACAGAAGAGTATGTCCCATTCAAAAGGAAAAAATAAAACAACAGAAATTGTTCCAGAGAAAGATCAGATGGAGGACCTAGTAGATAAAAGACTTAAAAATAACTGTCTTAAAGAACTCAAAGAACTAAAAGAAGACATCAGAAAAAGTCAACAAAATGCTGTATGGACAGAATGGAAATATCCATAAAGAATATAAAACCTAAAAAGAAACCAGAAGGAAATTCTAAATCTAAAAAGTAAAATAATTGAAATGAAAAATTCACTAGAGAGATTCCAAGGTAGATTTGAGCAGGCAGAAGAAAGAATCAGTGAACTTGAAGATAGGATAATTGAAATGATCAAGCCTGGGGAATAAAAAGAAAACAGAATGAAGAAAAGTGAACAGAGCCTAAGGAAATTGTCGGATACCATCAACTGAATCAACATTTACACTGGGGAAGTTCCAAGAGGAGAAGAGAAAAAGAGGCAGAGAGATTATTTGAAGAAATAATGGCCAAAATTTTCCCAAGTTTGATGAAAAACATGAGTATAAATATCCAACAATCTCAATGAACTCCAAAGAGGATGCATTCTAAGATACCCAGACCAGGACACATTATAATCAAACTGTCAATATCCAAAGACAAAGAGAATCTTGAAAGCAGCAAAAGAGAAGTGACTCCTAACATACAAGGGACCCTCAATAAGATTACCAACAAATTTCTCATCGGAAACTTTGGTAGTTAGAAGGCAGCAGGCCAATATATTCTAAGAGCTAAAAGGGAAAAAAAAACAACAACAACTGTAAACCAGAAGTTATATATATGGCAAAACTGTCCTTCAAAAGTAAGGGACAAATTAAGATATTCCCAGATAAATAAAAGATAAGATAGTTCATTACCATTAGACTTGCCCTTCAAATAATGCTAAACAGAGTCCTGCAGGTTGAAGCGAAAGAACACTAGACAGTAACTCAAAGCCATATGAAGAAATAAAGATTTCAGTAAAGGTAAATACATAGGTAATTATAAAAGCTAGTATTATTATAAAAATAGTTTGTAAATCCACATTCTATTTTCAGTATGATTTAAGAGACTAATACTTAAAAAGTATTAGTCTAAAAGCTACTATTGTAACTTTGGTTAGTAACTCCACATTTTGTTACTACATGATTTGAGAGATTTAATGTGTTATAAAAATTATTAAGCTTAGGTTTTTGGACACACAATGTATAAAGATGTTTTGTTACATCAATAACTAGAAGGGGTGAGGACAGAGTTTTACAGGAGCAGAGTTTATTTTTTAATTTAAATATATTTGACTTACAATGTTGTGTTAGTTTCAGCTATACAGCAAAGTGATTCAGTTACATACATTTATTCTTTTACAGAAAATTTTTCATTATAGGTTAATACAAGATATTGAATGTAGTTCCCTGTGCTATACAGTAGGTCCTTGTTGTTAATCTATTTTACACATAGCAGTGTATCTATTATTCCCAAACTCCTAATTTATCCCTCCCCACCACCAACTTTCCCTTTGGTAACCATAAATTTGTTTTCTATGCCTGTGAGTCTATTTCTGTTTTGTAAATAAGTTCAGTTGTATCATTTTTTTACATTCCACATATAAGTGATGTCCTGTGATATTTGTCTTTCTCTGTCTGACTTATTTTACTTAGTATGATAATCTCTAGGTCCATCTATACTGCTGCAAGTGGCATTATTTTATTCTTTTTTCTGGCTGAGTTAATATTCCATTGTGTGTGTGTGTGTGTGTGTGTATACACACACACACACCACATCTTCTTTATCCATTCATCTGTTGATGGACATTTAGGTTGTTTCCATGTCTTGGCGATTTGTAAATAGTGCTGCTATGAACATTGGGGCTGCATGTATCTTTTTGAATTATAGTTTTCTTTGGATATATGCCCAGGAGTGGGAATGCTGGATCATATGGTAACTCCATTTTTAGGTTTTTCAGGAGCCTCCATACTGTTTTCCATAGTTCTGCATCAAATTACATTCCCACCAACAATGTAGGAGGGGTCCCTTTTCTCCACACCCTCTCCAGCATTTATTATTGTATTTGTAGACTTTGATGATGGCCATTCTGACTGGTATGAGGTAATACCTCATTGTAGTTTTGATTTGCATTTCTCTAATAATTAGCAATATTGAGCATCTTTTCATGTGCCTGCTGGCCATCTGTATGCCTTCTTTGGAGAAATGTTTATTTAGATCTTCCTATTTTTTGATTGGGTTGTTTGGGTTTTTTTTGATATTGAGCTGTTTGTATATTTTGGAAATTAATCCGTTGTCGTTTGCATCATCTGCAAATAGTTTCTGCCGTTCCATAGGTTTCCTTTTCATTATGTTTATGGTTTCTTTTGCCATGCAAAAGTTCTTAAGTTTAATTATGTCCCATGTGTTGATTTTTGCTTTTATTTCCATTACTCTAGGAGATGGATCAAAAAAAAATGCTGTTATGTTGAATTAGAGTGGCAAGAGTGGGCATCCTTGTCTTGTTCCTGATCTTAGAAGGAATGCTTTGAGCTTTTCACCATTCAGTATGATGTTAGCTCTGTGTTTGTCATATATGGCCTTTATTATGTTGAGGTGTGTTCTCTCTATGCCCACTTTCTGGAGAGTTTTTATCATAAATGATGTTGGATTTTATCAAAAGCTTTTTCTGGACCTATTGAGATGATCATATGGTTTTTATTCTTCAAGTTGTTAATGTGGTGTATCACATTGATTGATTTGTAGATATTGAAAAAAATCCTTGCATTTCTGGGATAAATCCCACTTGAGCATAGTGTATGATCATTTTAATGTATTGTTGGATTCAGTTTGCTAGTATTTTGTTGAGTATCATGGTGTCTGTGTTTATCAGTGATATTGGCCTGTAACTGTCTTTTTTTTGTATCTTTGTCTGGTTTTCTTATCCCGGTGATGGTGGCCTCATAGAATGAGCTTGGGGGTGTTCCTTCCTCTGCAATTTTTTGAAAGAGTTTCAGAAGGATAGCTGTTATCTCTTCTCTAAATGTTTGGTAGAATTCGCCTGTGAAGCCATCTGGTCCTGGACTTTTGTTTGTTGGGAATTTTTAAATTACAGGCTCAATTTCAGTACTGGTAATTGGTCTGTTCGTATCTTCCATTTCTTCCTGGTTCAGTCTTGGGTGATTGTACCTTTCTTAATATTTGTACATTTCTTCTAGGTTGTCTGTTTTATTGGCATACAGTTGCTCACAGTAGTCTCTTATGATCCTTTGTATTTCTGTGGTGTTTGTTGTAACCTCTCCTTTTTCATTTCTAACGTTACTTATTTAGGCCCTTTACTTTTTGTCTTGATGAGTCTGGCTAAAAGGTTTATTAATTTTGTTTATCTTTTCAAAGAACCAGCTTTTAGTTTCATTGATCTTTTCTGTTGTTTTCTTCATGTCCATTTCATTTATTTCTGCTCTCATCTTTATGATTTATTTTCTTCTACTAACTTTGGGTTTCGTTTGTTCTTCTTCCTCTAGTTACTTTAGGTATGACGTTAGGTTTTTTTTGTTTTTTGGGTTTTTTTTGCGGTACGCGGGCCTCTTACTGTTGTGGCCTCTCCCGTTGCGGAGCACAGGCTCTGGACGCGCAGGCTCAACAGCCATGGCTCACGGGCCCAGCCGCTCCGCGGCATGTGGGATCTTCCCAGACCAGGGCACGAACCCGTGTCTCCTGCATCGGCAGGCAGACTCTCAACCACTGGGCCACGAGGGAAGCCCGAGGTTACGTTTTTATTTGAGATTTCTCTTATTTCCTGAGGTAAGATTTATTGCTATAAACTACCTTCTTAGAACAGCATTTGTTATGTCCCAAAAGTTTTGGAGCATTGTGTTTTCATTTCCTTTGTGTCTAGGTATTTTTTGGTTTTCTCTTTGATTTCTTCAGTGATCCATTGGTTGTTTAGTAACATATTATTTAGCCTCCATGTGTTTGTGTTTTTTAGAGTTTTTTTGTATTTTTGTTGTTGTTGATTTCTAATCTCATAGCATTTTGGGCAGAAAAAGATGCCTGATACGATTTCAATTTTCTTAAATTTACTGAGGCTTGATTTGTGGCCCAAGATGTGATCTATCCTGGAGAATGTTCCATGTGCACTTGAGAAGAAAGTGTATTCTGCTGCCTTTGGATGGAATGCCCTGTAAATATCAATTAAGTCCATCTGGTCTAATGTGTCATTTAAAGCCTTGGTTTCCTTATTTATTTTCTGTCTCGGTGATCTGTCCATTGGTGAAAGTGGGTTGTTAAAGTCCCCCGCTATTATTCTGTTACTGTCAATTTCCCCTTTTATGGTTGTTAGCATTTGCCTTATGTATTGAAGTGCTCCTATTGTGTGCATATATATTTACAAATGTTATATCTTCTTCTTGGATTGATCCTTTTGATCATTTTGTAGTATCCTTCTTTGTCTCTTGTAACAGTCTTTATTTTAAAGTCTCTTTTTTTAATAAATTTATTTATTTATTTTTGGCTGCATTGGGTCTTTGTTGCTGTGCGTAAGCTTTCTCTCATTGTGGTGAGTGGAGGCTACTCTTCGTTGCAGTGCACGGGTTTTTCATTGTGGTGGCTTGTCTTGTTGCGGAGCATGGGCTCTAGGTGCGTGGGCTTTGGTAGTTGTGGCATGTGGGCTCACTAGTTGTGACTTGTGGGCTCTAGAGCACAGACTCAGTAGTTGTGGCACACAGGCTTAGTTGCTCCACGGCATGTGGGATCTTCCTGACCAGGGCTCGAACCCGTGTCCTCTGCATTGGCAGGTGGATTCTTAACCACTGTGCCACTAGGGAAGCCCTAAGGTCTCTTTTATCTGATGTGGGTATTGCTACTCCAGCTTTCTTTTGATTTCAATTTGCATGGAATACCTTTTTCCATCCCCTCACTTTCAGTCTGTATGTATCCCTAGGTCTGAAGTGGTTCCCCTGTAGACAGCATATATATGGGCCTTTTTTTGTATCCATTCAGCCAGTCTGTGCCTTTTGGTTGGAGAATTGAATCCACTTATATTTAAGGTCATTATTGATATGTATGTTCCTATTGCTATTTTCTTGATTGTTTTGGATTTTTGTTGATCTTCTTTCTTCCTTTCTTCTGTTTTCTGTTGTGGTTTGATGACTATCTTTAGTGTGGTGTTTGGGTTGTCTTTTCTTTTGTGTGTGTGTGTCTAGTGTAGTTTTTGGGTTTTGTAGGTCGCAGGAGGTTTCGATATAGCAGTCTATACATGTGCAAGGTTGTTTTATGTTGCTGGTCTCTTAGTTTCAAACACAATTCCCATTTCCTGCATTTGTACTCTCCTCATGGTTGCTGGTTTTAATATTATATTTGTGTGTGGATGATTTCCTACTGTTACTTTATGTTTTCCTTTACCAGTGAGATTTTCCACTTGTGATTTTCTTGTTTCTAATTCTGCCCTCTTCCCCCCACCCCCACAGAAGTTCCTTTAGCATTTGTTGTAAGGCTAGTTTGGTGGTACTGAATTCTCTTAGCTTTTTTGCTTGTCTGTAAAGCTTTGATTTCTCTGTCAAATCTGAATGAGAGCCTTGGTGGGTAGAGTATTCTTGGTTGTAGTTTTTCCCTTTCATCACTTTAAGTATATCCTGCCACTCCTTCTGGCCTGAAGAGTTTCTGCTGAAAAATCAGCTGATAAGCTTATGGGGATTATCTTTTATGTTATTTGTTGCTTTTCCCTTGTTGCTTTCAATATTTTTTCTTTGTATTTAATTTTTGTCAGTTTGATTAATATGTGTGTTCCTCCTTGGGTTTATCCTATATGGGACTCTGCATTTCCTGGACTTGGGTGACTTTTCCTTTTCCATGTTAGGTAATTTTTGGCTATAATTTCTTAAAATATTTTCTCAGGTTCTTTCCCTTTCTCTTTTTCTTCTGGGACCCCTATAATGCGAATGTTGGTGTGTTTAATGTTGTCCCAGAGGTCTCTGAGACTGTCCTCTTTTCTTTTCATTCTGTTTTCTTTATTCTGTTTTGTGGCAGTGATTTTCACCACTCTGTCTTCAAGCTCACTTATTCATTCTTCTGCCTCAGTTATTCTGTGATTGATTCCTTCTAGTGTGTTTTTCACTTCAGTTATTGTGTTGTTCATCTGGGTGTTTTATAAGTGTTTTACATCTATGTTAAACATTTCTTCTATCTTTTTGGTCTGTGCCTCCATTCTTTTTCCAAGATCTTGAATCACCTTTACTACCATTACTCTGTGAATCCTTTTTCAGGTGGATTGCCTATCTCCTCTTCATTTAGTTGTTCTTGTGTGTTTTTTTCTTGTTCCTTCGTCTGCAACATATTTCTCTGTTGTTTCATTTTGTCTTTCTGTGTGTGGTATCCTTTCTGCAGGCTGCAGGATCATAGTTCCACTTGCTTCTACTGTCTGTCCCCTGATGAGTAAGGTTAGTCCAGGGTCTTGTGTAGGGGTCCTGGTGGGAGGGACTGGTTTCTGCCCTCTGGTAGGTGGAGCTTGGTTTTGTCCCTCTGGTTGGCTGGGGTGTGTTTATAGATGACTTTAAGTTCAGTGTGGCTTTCAGCACCCTGTCTGCTAATGGGTGGGTCTATGCTCCTATCCTGCTGGTTGTTTGACCTAAGGCCTTCCAGCATTGGATCCTGCAGGTTGTTGGGTGGGGCCAGGTCTTGCTGCCAAAGTGCAGAGCTCCAGTAATCAATATTCCCTGGGGCCTCTGCTACCCTTTTTCTTTCCCCCACAGTGATCTACAGCTGACCTTCACCTCCACAGGGGACCTTCCAAGACCCCTAGCTAGATCTAGCCCAGGTTCCTGTGGAGGTACTGCTTTGTGCTTGGTGCCAGTGCACATGAGGCCTTGTGTGCCCCACCCAAGAGTGGAGTCTCTGTTTCCCCAAACCCTGTGGAGCTCCTGCACTGAAGCCTAGCTGGACTTCAAGGCTAAATGTTTGGGAGTTCTTCATCCTGATGCCAGACCCTCAGACTGTCTTGGAGGGCTATTTCTATTTGGGAACATTCCTGTGTAGGCTGCGGGGGTTTAATATTTTTGGTGTGAGGGCTGTTCTTAGTATAGATGTATGCCACCTTTTTTTTTTTTTTTTTTTTTTTTTTTTCAGTATGCGGGCCTCTCACTGTTGTGGCCTCTCGGAAGCACAGTCTCCGGATGCGCAGGCTCAGCGGCCGTGGCTCACGGGCCCAGCTGCTCCGCGGCATGTGGGATCTTCCCGGACCGGGGCACGAACCCGCGTCCTCTGCATTGGCAGGCGGACTGTCAACAACTGCGCCAACAGGGAATCCCTATGCCACCTTTTTCCACAGTATATATGCTGGCTGTTATCCCCTTGATAGGAGGGGTGACTTACGTTGTGGCGTCCAGAGCCTGTGCTGGATATTCAGCAGGGGCTCCCTTTGTCACTGCACTGTAAGGGGTAGGGTCTGCTCCCTAGTTGTTGGAATAGATGCGCCCAGGTCTGTTTCTTAGCTGTGTTTTTGATCTTTGCTGTGAGCACTCCCACTGGAGAGAAGCCACAGATTATTCCTCCTCTGGAGCCATTCACCTGTGGGTGTGCTCTGCTGTGTCACCTTTCACCTGTTGTTCAAGCTCTCAGATTACACTGCTGTAGACACTGCTCTCAGAACCACCTTAACCATGGGTATGCTGGCAGTTGGCCTTGGTGCCTCTCAGGTTTTGTTTTCTCCAGACCACCAGCATAGATCCACTGAAGTCTGGTCCCAGGATTGCAATACTCATGGATCTGCACCCACTGTGGTTGCTGCTGGGGCAGCTCAGACTCACCGGGCCCAACACCCTAGGGTATAGGCCCACAAATTCCACAGTTGCTAAAGCTAGACCCACCTTGGCTGCAGGAGCACTCGTTGTCAGTTCAGATGTTCTGCAGGTGATAAGTTTACAAAGCTGTTCACAGTGGTGTAAATCTGCGGTTTGTGCAGCTGTGAAGAGAGATTTCAGCTCTTCTTCCTTAGTTGCACAGCCCCTGGGGCTCAGCTGTGGTTTCAGCCCCACCTCTGTGTGTGTTCCAGCCACAGGCGTCTGCTCCCGAGACTGCCCTGGATCACCCTAGCCCACCCCAGCAAGGACAGGGTGGGGAGGAAGAGTGGGCAGCCAGGGATGCGAGGGCCCTCCCTGGCAGGAGCCCTTCCAGTACCTGCAGAGGTAGGGGCCAGCACGTGAAGAGAGAGGCTGCAATGGTAGCCCCACCCTTTACGCATCATTCAACAATAGCGCTTCGCTTCTATGGCGGTCTAGGCTTCCTCCATGAGCATTCCCAGTTGTGAAGCTCATCACTCCCATCCCCTCGGGCTGTCTCCTTGCAGCCAACAGCAGTCCCCTCCCCAGGTCTACTATCCAAACCCCGCGTTCCAACACTCAGCCTCTGTCCACACTAGTGGACATGTCTCAGGCTGGGGTGTGCAGGGCTATGGCACAATTATCTATGTAGGTCTCACTCTGTCCTGCTTGACACAGACCAGTTGCTGCACTCTCCTCTGAGCCCCTGAAGCTCCCCTTCTGTCCCAGTTAATCTCCCTGCCATTGAGGATCTTCCCCAGGTGTGGGAACCTCTCCTGTCCTTCAGATACCCCCAGGGCTGCAGCTCCCATCTTGCTTCCTCTCCTCTTCCTTTTCCTTTCTTCTTTCTTCCATCCTACCCGGTTACACAGGGATCTTTCTTGTCCTATAAGGTGTTTGAGGTCCTCTGCTAGTGTTCAGCAGGTGCTCTGTGTGTATTGTTCCATTGTAGATATATTCTTTTTTTTAATATTTATTTTTTTAAGTTGGAGTATAATTGCTTTACAATGTTGTGTTAGTTTCTAAATCATCCATCTGTATACATATATCTGCTCACTCTTGGACCTCCCACCCCTCCCCCCCATCTAGGTCATCACGGAGCACCAAGCTGAGCTCCCTGTGCTATACAGCAGGTCCCACTATCTATTTTACACATTGTAGTGTATTTATGTCAAACCTAATGTCCCAAATCATCCCACCCTCCCCTGCCCTCCGGGTGCTGACACATCCATTCTCTATGTCTGTGTTTTTATTCCTGCCCTACAAACAGGTTCATCTGTACCATTATTCTAGATTCCACATATATGCGTTAATATACGATATTTGTTTTTCTTCACTTTGTATGACAGACTTTAAGTCCATCCACATCTATACAAATGACCCAGTTTAATTTCTTTTTATGGCTGAGTGATATTGCATTATATGTATGTACCACATTTTCTTTATTCATCTGTCGATGTAGATTCAGGTTGATTCAATGTCCTGGCTATTCTAAATAGTGCAGCAATGAACATTGGGGTACATGTGTATTTTTGAATTATGGTTTTCTCAGGGTATATGTTCAATAGTGGGATTGCTGTGTCATATGCTAGTTCTTTTTAGTTTTTTAATGAACCTCCATACTGTTCTCCACAGTGGCTGTATCAATTTGCATCCCCACCAACAGTGCAATAGGTTTCCCTTTTTCTCTGCACCCTCTCCAATATTTATTGCTTGTAGATTCCTTGATGGTAGCCATTCTGACTGGGGTGAGGTGATAACTCATTGTAGGTTTGATTTGCATTTCTCTAATAATTAGTGATGTTAAGCATCTTTTCATGTGCCTCTTGGCCAGCTGTATATCTTCTTTGGTGAAATGTCTATTTAGGATTTCCTCCCATTTTTTAATTGGGTTATTTGTTTTCCTGATATTGAGCTGCATGAGCTCTTTGTATATTTTGGAGATTAATCCTTTGTCCATTGCTTCATTTACAAATATTTTCTCCCATTCTGTGGGTTGTCTTCATCTTGCTTATGGTTTCCTTTGCTGTGCAAAAGCTTTTAACTTTCATTGGGTCCCATTCACTTATTTTTATTTTCATTATGCTAGGAGGTGGATCATAAAAGATCTTGCTGTGTTTTATGTCAAAGAGGGTTTTTCCTATGTTTTCCTCTAAGAGTTTTATAGTATCTGATCTTTTTTTTTTTAACTTTTTTTTAACATCTTTATTGGAGTATAATTACTTTACAATGGTGTGTTAGTTTCTGGTTTATAACAAAGTGAATCAGTTATACATATACATATGTCCCCATATCTCTTCCCCCTTGCCTCTCCCTCCCTCCCGTCCTCCCTATCCCACCCCTCTAGGTGGTCACAAAGCACCGAGCTGATCTCCCTGTGCTATGTGGCTGCTTCCCACTAGCTATCTATTTTACGTTTGATAGTGAATATATGTCCATGCCACTCTCTCACTTTGTCCCAGCTTACCCTTCCCCCTACCCGTATCCTCAAGTCCATTCTCTGGTAGATCTGCGCCTTATTCCCATCTTACCCATAGGTTCTTCATGACCATTTTTTTTTTTAATTCCATATATATGTGTTAGCATATGGTAATTGTTTTTCTCTTTCTGACTTACTTCACTCTGTATGACAGACTCTAGGTCCATCTACCTCACTACAAATAACTCAATTTCATTTCTTTTTATGGCTAAGTAATACTGCATTGTATATATATGCCACATCTTCTTTATTCATTCATCTGTTGATGGACACTTAGGTTGCTTCCATGTCCTGGCTATTGTAAATAGCGCTGCAATGAACATTTTGGTACATGACTCTTGTTGAATTCTGGTTTACTCGGGGTATATGCCCAGTAGTGGGATTGCTGGGTCATATGGTAGTTCTATTTTCAGTTTTTTAAGGAACCTCCATACTGATCTCCATAGTGGCTGTATCAGTTTACATTCCCACCAACAGTGCAAGAGGGTTGCCTTTTCTCCACACCCTCTCCAACATTTATTGTTTGTAGATTTTTTGATGATGGCCATTCTGACTGGTATAAGGTGATACCTCATTGTAGTTTTGATTTGCATTTCTCTGATGATTAATGATGTTGAGCATCCTTTCATGTGTTTGTTGGCAATCTGTATATCTTCTTTGGAGAAATGTCTATTTAGGCCTTCTGCCCATTTTCATTGTTATTTTTTAATTCTTTTTTAATTTATTTTTGGCTGCATTGGGTCTTCATTGCTGCACGTGGGCTTTCTCTGTTTGCAGCAAGCGGGGGCTACTCTTCGTTGCAGTGTGCAGGCTTCTCATTGCAGTGGCTTCTCTTGTTGCGAAGCACAGGCTCTAGGCGCGCAGGTTTCAGTAGTTGTGGCACGTTGGCTCAGTAGTTGTGACTCACAGGCTCTAGAGCGCAGGCTCAGTAGTTGTGGCACACGGGCTTAGTTGCTCTGTGGCATGTGGGATCTTCCCAGACCAGGGCTCGAACCTGTGTCCCCTGCATTGGCAGGCGAGTTCCTAACTACTGAGCCACCAGGGAAGTCCCTTCTGCCCATTTTTGGATTGGGTTGTTTGTTTTTTTTGATATTGAGCTACATGAGCTGCTTATAAATTTTGGAGATTAATCCTTTGTCAGTTGTTTCATTTGCAAATACTTTCTCCCATTCTGAGGGTTGTCTTTTCGCCTTGTGTTTGGTTTCCTTTGCTGTGCAAAAGCTTTTAAGTTTCCTTAGGTCCCATTTGTTTATTGTTGTTTTTATTTCCATTTCTCTAAGACGTGGGTCAAAAGGGATCAGGCTGTGATTTATGTCATAGAGCGTTCTGCCTATGTTTTCCTCTAAGAGTTTAATAGTGTCTGGCCTTACATTTAGGTCTTTAATCCATTTTGAGTTTATTTTTGTGTATGTGTTAGGGAGTGTTCTAATTTCATTCTTTTACATGTAGCCGTCCAGTTTTCCCAGCACAGTTTATTGAAGAGGCTGTCTTGTCTCCATTGTGTATTCTCGCCTCCTTTGTCATAGCTTAGGTAACCATAGGTGTATGGGTTTGTCTCTGGGATTTCTATTGTGTACCATTGACCCATATTTCTGATTTTGTGCCAGTACCATACTTTGTTGATTACTGTAGCTTTGTATTATAGTATGAAGTCAGGAAGCCTGATTCCTCCAGCTTTGATTTTCTTCCTCAAGATTGCTTTGGCTATTCGGGGTCTTCTGTGTTTCCATAAAAATTCTGTAATTTTTTTGTCTAATTCTGTGAAAAATGCCATTGGTAATTTGATAGG
The DNA here is from genome assembly GCF_005190385.1 of Monodon monoceros. Classification (NCBI taxonomy): domain Eukaryota; kingdom Metazoa; phylum Chordata; class Mammalia; order Artiodactyla; family Monodontidae; genus Monodon; species Monodon monoceros. Next base: position 77,128,356 of record NW_021703774.1, on the reverse strand, counting down.
GATTGCATTGAACCTGTAGGTTGGTTTGGGTAGTATAGTCATTTTCAAAATATTGATTCTTCCAGTCCAGGAGCATGGTATGTCTCTCTATCTGTTTGTGTAATCTTTGACTTTTTTTAACGTCTTTATTGGAGTATAATTGCTTTACAATGTTGTGTTAGTTTCTGCTGTGTAGCAAAGTGAATCAGCTATACATATACATGTAACACCATGTGCCCTCCCTCTTGCGTCTCCCTCCCACCCTCCTTATCCCAACCCTCTAGTTTGTCACAAAGCATCAAGCATAATTCCCTGTGCTATGCAGCTGCTTCCCAATAACTATTTTACATTTGGTAGTGTATATATGTCAATGCCACTCTGTCACTTTGTCACAGCTTACCCTTCCCCCTCGCCATGTCCTCAAGTCCATTCTCTACATCTGTGTCTTTACTGCTGTCCTGCCCCTAGGTTCTTCAGAACCATTTCCTTTTTTAGACTCCATATATATGTGTTAGTATACAGTATCTGTTTTTCTCTTTCTGACTTCACTCAGTATGACAGACTCTAGGTCCATGCACCTCACTACAAATAACTCAATTTCATTTCTTTTTATGGCTGAGTAATATTCCATTGTATGTATGTGCCACATCTTCTTTATCCATTCATCTATTGATGGACACTTAGGTTGCTCCCATGTCCTGGCTATTCTAAATAGAGCTGCAATAAACAATTTGGTACATGACTCCTTTTGAATTATGGTTTTCTCAGGGTATATGCCCAGTAGTGGGATTGCTGGGTCATACGGTATTTCTATTTTTAGTTTTTTACAGAACCTCCGTACTGTTCTCCGTAGTGGCTGTATCAGTTTACATTCCCACCAACAGTGCAAGAGGGTTCCCTTTTCTCCACACCCTCTCCAGCAGTTATTGTTTGTAAATTTTTTGATGATAGCCATTCTGACTGGTGTGAGGTGATACCACATTGTAGTTTTGATTTGCATGTCTCTAATGATTAGTGATGTTGAGCATTCTTTCATGTGTTTATTGGCAATCTGTATGTCTTCTTTGGAGAAATGTCTGTTTAGGTCTTCTGCCCCTTTTTGGATGATTGTTTGTTTTTTTGATATTGAGCTGCATGAGCTGCTTGTATATCTTGGAGATGAATCCTTTGTCAGTTGCTTCATTTGCAAATATTTTCTCCCATTCTGAGGGCTGTCTTTTCGTCTTGTTTACGGTTTCCTTTGCTGTGCAAAAGCTTTTAAGTTTCATTAGGTCCCATTTGTTTATTTTTGTGTTTATTTCCATTTCTCTAGGAGGTGGGTCAAAAAGGATCTTCCTCTGATTTATGTCATAGAATGTTCTGCCTATGTTTTCCTCTAAGAGTTTTTTAGTGTCTAGCCTTACATTAAGGACTTTAACCCATTTTGAGTTTTTTTTGTGTGTGGTGTTATGGAGTGTTCTAATTTCATTCTTTTACATGTAGCTGTCCAGTTTTCCCAGCACTACTTATTGAAGAGGCTGTCTTTTCTCCATTGCATATTCTTGCCTCCTTTATGAAAGATAAGGTGACCATATGTGTATGGGTTTATTTCTGGGCTATCTATCCTTTTCCATTAATCTATATTTCTGTTTTTGTGCCAGTACTATACTATCTTGATTACTGTAGCTTTGTAGTATAGTCTGAAGTCTGGGAGCCTGATTCCTTCAGCTCTGTTTTCTTTCTCAAGATTGCTTTGGCTATTTCGGGTGTTTTGTGTTTCCTTACACATTGTGAAATTTTTTGTTCCACTTCTGTGAAAAGTGCCTTTGGTAGTTTGATAGGGATTGTATTGAACCTGTAGATTGCTTTGGGTAGTATAGTCATTTTCACAGCATTGATTCTTGCAATCCAAGAACGTGGTATATCTCTCCATCTGTTTGTATCATTTTAATTAATTTCATCAGTGTCTTATAGTTTACTGCGTACAGGTGCTTTGTCTGCTTAGGTAGGTTTATTACTAGGTAGTTTATTCCTTTTGTTATAGTGGTAAATGGGAGTGTTTCCTTAATTTCTCTTTAAGATTTTTCATCATTAGTGTATGGGAATGCAAGAGATTTCTGTGCAGTAATTTTGTATCCTGCTACTTTACCAAATTCATTGATTAGCTCTAGTACTTTTCTGATAGCAGCTTTAGGATTCTCTATGTATAGTATCATGTCATCTGCAAACAGTGACAGTTTTATTTCTTCTTTTCCGTTTTGGATTCATTTTATTTCTTTTTCTTCTTTGATTGCTGTGGCTAAAACATCCAATACTATGTTGAATAATAGCAGTGAAAGTGAGCAGCCTTGTCTTGCTCCTGACCTTAGTGGAAGTGGTTTTAGTTTTTCACCATTGAGGGTGATGTTTGCTGTCAGTTTGTCATATATGGCCTGTATTATGTTGAGGTAGGTCCCCTCTATGCGTACTTATGGTGGGTTTTTATCATAAATCGGTGTTGAATTTAGTCAGAAGCTTTTTCTGCACCTACTGAGGTTATCATATGGTTTTTCTCCTTCAATTTGTTAATATGGTGTATAACATTGATTGATTTGCATATATTGAAGAATCCTTGCATTCCTGGGATAAACCCCACTTGATCATGGTATGATCCCTTTAATGTGCTGTTGGATTCCCTTTGCTAGTATTTTGTTGAGGATTTTTGCATCTGTGTTCATCAGTGATATTGGCCTGTAGTTTTCTTTTTCTGTGACATCTTTGTCTGGTTTTGGTATCAGGGTGATGGTCGCCTCGTAGAATGAGTTTGGGAGTTTTCCTCCTTCTGCTATATATTGGAAGAGTTTGAGAAGGATAGGTGTTAGCTCTTCTCTAAATGTTTGATAGAATTTGCCTGTGATGCCATCTGGTCCTGGGCTTCTGTTTGTTGTGATTTATTTAATCACAGGTACAATTTCAGTGCTTGGATTGGTCTGTTTATATTTTCTATTTCTTCCTGGTTCAGTCTCAGAAGGTTGTGCTTTTCTAAGAATTTGTCTATTTCTTCCAGGTTGTCCATTTTATTGGCATATAGTTGCCTGTAGTAATCTCTCATTGTTATTTATATTTCTGCAGTATCAGTTGTTATCTCTTTTTCATTTCTAATTCTGTTGATTTGAGTCTTCTCCCTTTTTTTCTTGATGAGTCTGTCTAATGGTTTATCAATTTTGTTTATCTTCTCAAAGAAGAAGCTTTTAGTTTTATTGATCTTTGCTATCATTTCCTTCTTTTCTTCTTCATTTATTTCTGATCTGATCTTTATGATTTCTTTCCTTCTCCTAACTTTGGGTTATTTTTGTTCTTCTTTCTTTAATTGCTTTAGGTGTAAGTTTAGGTTTTTTATTTGATATTTGTTCTTTTTTTCTTGAGGTAGGATTGTATTGCTATAAACTTCCCTCTTAGAACTGCTTTTGCTACATCCCATACGTTTTAGTCATTGTGTTTTCATTGTCATTTGTTTCTAGGTATTTTTTGATTTCCTCTTTGATTTCTTCAGTGATCTCTTGGTTATTTAGTAGTGTATTGTTTAGCCTCCATGTGACTGTATTTTTTACATTTTATTTTTCCTGTAATTGATATCTAGTCTCCTTATGTTGTGGTTGGAAAAGATACTTGATATGATTTCAGTTTTCTTAAATTTACCACAGCTGGTTTGTGACCCAAGATATGATCTATCCTGGAGAATGTTCCATGAGCACTTGATAAGAAAGTGTATTCTGTTGTTTTTAGATGGAATGTCCTGTAAATATCAATTAAGTCCATCTTGTTTAATGGGTCATTTAAAGCTTGTGTTTCCTTATTTATTTTCATTTTGAATGATCTGTCCATTGGTGAAAGTGGGGTGTTAAAGTTCCCTACTCTTACTGTGTTACTGTTGACTTCCCCTTTTATGGCTGTTAGCATTTGCCTTATGTATTGAGGTTCTCCTATGTTGGGTGCATAATTATTTACAATTGTTATATCTTCTTCTTGGATTAATCCTTTGATCATTATGTAGTGTCCTCCTTTGTCTCTTGTAAGAGTCTTTATTTTAAAGTCTATTTTGTCTGATATGAGAATTGCTACTCCAGTTTTCTTTTGATTTCCATTTACATGGAATACCTTTTTCCATTGCCTCCCTTTCCAGTTGTATGTGTCCCTAGGTCTGAAATGGGTCTCTTGTAGACAGCATATGTATGCGTCTTTTTTGTATCCATTCAGCCAGTCTGTGTCTTTTGGTTGGAGCATTTAATCCATTTACATTTAAGGTAATTATCGATATGTATGTTCTATTACCATTTTCTTAATTGATTTTGGTTTGTTTTTGTGGGTCTTTTTTTTCTCTTGTTTTTCCCGCCTAGAGAATTTCCTCTAACATTTGTTGTAAAGCTGGTTTGGTGGTGCTGAATTCTCTTAGCTTTTGCTTGTCTGTAAAGCTTTCGATTTCTCTGTTGAATCTCAATGCGGTCCTTGCTAGATACATTAATCTTGGTTGTAAGTTTTTCCTTTCATCACTTTAAATATATCCTGCCACTCCCTTCTGGCTTGCAGAGTTTCTGCTGAAAAATTAGCTGATAACCTTATGGGGATTCCCTTGTATTTTATTTGTTGCTTTTCTCTTTATGCTTTTAATATTTTTCCTTTGTATTTAATTTTTGTTAGTTTGATTAATATGTGTCTTGGTGTGTTTCTCTTGGTATGCAACTCTCTGCACTTCCTGGACTTGGGTGGCTATTTCCTTTCCCATGTTAGGGAAGTTTTGACTATAATCTCTTCAAATATTTCTCAGACCGTTTCTCTTTCTCTTCTTCTTCTGGAACCCCTATAATTCGAATGTTGGTGCATTTAATGTTGTCCCAGATGTCTCTCAGACTGTCCTCACTTCTTTTCATTCTTTTTTCTTTATTCTGCTCCTCTGCAGTTATTTCCACCATTGTATTTTCCAACTCGCTTATTCGCTCTTCTGCCTCAGTTATTCTACTGTTGATTCCTTCTAGTGTATTTTTCATTTCAGTTATTGCGTGGTTCATCACACTTTGCTTGTTCGTTAGTTCTTCTAGGTTTTTTTTTCTTTTTTCTATTTTTGGCTGCACTGGGTCTTCGTTGCTCTGCACGGGCTTTCTCTAATTGCAGCCAGTGAGGGCTACTCTTCATTTCAGTGCGTGGACTTCTCATTGTGTTGGCTTCTCTTGTGGAGCACGGGCTCTAGGCACATGGGCTTTAGTAGTTGTGGCACGTGGGCTCAGTTGTTGTGGCTCGCAGGCTCTAGAGTGCCGGCTCAGTAGTTGTGGCACACAGGCTCAGTTGCCTGGCAGCATGTCGGATCTTCCCAGACCAGGACTTGAACCCATATCCCCTGCATTGGTAGGCAGATTCTTAACCACTGCACCACCAGGGAATTTCCTCTTCTAGGTCTTTGTTAATCATTTCTAGTATTTTTTCAATCTATGCTTCATTCTGTTTCTGAGGTTTTTGGATCATCTTTACTCTGATTCTTTTTCTGAATTCCGAATTCATTCTGAATTCTTTTTCAGGTAGGTTGCCTATTCCCTCTTCATTTATTTTGTCTTGTAGGTTTTTATCTTGCTCCTTTGTAGCATATTTTTTGTTGTCTCTTTTTTTTGATGGGTGGGGCTGTATTCCTGTCTTACTGGGATTTTTTGACATGAGGCGTCCAGCATTGGAGTTTGTAGGCTGTTGGGTAGAGCCGGGACTTGGTGCTGAGATGAGGACATCTCGGAGACCTCACTCCAATAAATATTCCCTAGGGTCTGAGGTTCTTTGTTTGTCCAGAAGTTTGGACTTGGTGCTCCCACCACAGGAGGTCAGGCCTGACTCCCGGCCTGGGAACCAAGATCACACAAACTGTGCAGTGCAGCAAAAGGAAAGAATTTTTTTTTTTTTAAAGAAGATGTTGGGGGTAGGAGTTTATTAATTAATTTATTTATTTTTGCTGTGTTGGGTCTTCATTTCTGTGCGAGGGCTTTCTCTAGTTGTGGCAAGTGGGGGCCACTCGTCATCGCTGTGCGCGGGCCTCTCACTGTCGCAGCCTCTCTTGTGGAGCACAGGCTCCAGACGCACAGGCTCAGTAGTTGTGGCTCACAGGTCTAGTTGCTCCGCGGTATGTGGGATCCTCCCAGACCAGGGCTTGAACCCGCGTCCCCTGCATTAGCAGGCAGATTCTCAACCACTGAGCCACCAGGGAAGCCCAAGGAAAGAAATTTAAAGCAGTACAATAAGAAAGAATAAAAAATAAAATAAAATTAGAAAAATAAAAAACATATTAGGAAAAATTAAAATAGAAGTGAAACAACTACCACAAGGTAAAACAGAACCACAACAGAAAAAAGAAGAAAATGGGGTGGGGGGTGGGGGCTGGGAACAAGCCAAAAGCAGCAGAACAATAACAAAGTATAAAGGATAAAATAAAATTAGAAAAATTAAAAATTAAAATATAAATGGGTCAAAAACAACAAAGTAAAATAGAACCACAACCTAAAAGAATAAAAAAGAAGCTGGTAGAGACCTTGCTTGTAGGGGGTGGAGCTTTGGCAGGGATGGAACTTAGATGGGGGCATGGCTTAGGGTAGGGCCAGGGCCTAGGTGGGGATGATGTTTAAGCATGGGGCGGGGCCCAGGTTCAGGACCTGAGGGCGGGGAAAGGCCACACAGCCTGAGGGGGGCCTCAGAATGCAGGAGTTCAGGAGTTTGGAGGTAGGTCCCTGGATGGGGTTGTGTGGGCAGGGTTTAGGCTCACCATGGCTGGAGGGAGCCTCTGAGCCTGGAGGATTAGACCTGGGACCTCAACAGGCTCCCTGGGGCCTAAGTGGGCATGGGAAACGCTGGCTGTGCTCCCTTTTGTTCCTCTGCTCTCCCAAGAGTCTCACCTGTCCCCATTGAACTCCTAACCATGGGTGAGCCCCACCTGGTGTGGGAACACCTCCCTTCGGGGCGCTGGTCCTGTCCAGCTGGCCTTTACTTTTCCTCCCCCCTCCCTCCCTCCCACTCCCTCAGGACCTGCATGGCTGGAGGGGGCCTTGCTGGGCAGAGGATCAGGCCCAGGATCTCAGCAGGCTCCCCAGGGCCCAAGTGGGTACAGGAAACTCTGGCCATATTGCCTTCTGATCCTCTGCCCTCCCAACTGTCTCCCCCTTTCCCTCTCCAGGTGTGGGACCCCTTCCCCTCCCCCAGCTGCCCCTCAGGGGCACCAGTCCCATCCTGCCTCCACTTCTCCTCTTCCCTCACTCCCACATTTTGCCTGGTTACCCGGGGGTTCCTCCCATCCCCTTAGGTGTCCATCGTCGCCCAGCAGTGCCCGGTAGGTGCCCTAGTTGTGCAGAGCCACGAACTCCGCATCCTCCTAGTCCATCATCTTGACTCCTGTAGATATATTCCTGATGCCCAGTTAGGGAGAGGTGAATTCCATGTCCTCCTACTCTTCCTCCATCTTGACTCCTCCTCCCCCCACAGCTGCTTTTAATATTCTCTCTGTATCTTTAACTTTTGTAATTTTTATTATAATGTATCTTGGTGAGTTCCTCTTTGGGTTAATCCTGTATGAGACTCTGCACTTCCTGGACTTGAGTGACAGTTTCCTTTCACAGGTTAGGGAATTTTTCAGCTATTATCTCTTCATATATTTTCTTAGGACCTTTCTCTTTTCTTTCTGGGAGCCCTACAATGTGAATATTAGTGTGTTTGATGTTGTCCCAGAGGTTTCCTCCTCATTTCTTTTCATTCTTTTTTTCTTTTTTCTTTTAGGCAACAGTGACTTCCACTACTCCATCTTCCACGTAACTGATTCATTCTTGTATCATTTAGTCTACTATTTATTCCTTCTAGTGTAATTTTCATTTGTTATTATATTCTTCATCTCTGTTTGTTCTTTGTATTTTCTAACTCTTTTTAAAAAAACTCCTAACTTCTTGCCCTGTGCATTCATTCTCTTCCAAAGTTCTTTGATCATCTTTATAGTCATTTCGTTTCTCAAGTGCCTATCTCCACTTCACTTAGTTCTTCTTCTGAGTTTTCATCTTGTTCCTTCATCTGGAACATATTCATCTGCTGCTTCATTTTGTCTGAGTTGCTATTTGTATTTTTAGGTATATGGTAGCTTAGTTACATTTCTTGACCTTGGAGAAGTGGCCCTCTATAGGAGGTGTCCTATGCATCTCAGCAGTGGACTCTTCTCTCTTCACCTAAGATATATGCTGTTGGGGAGTTCCCCCTAAGAGGGCTGTGTGGGTCTTTGTGTTGTGGTGGGCTGACTGTGGGTGATCTGATAGGCTTGGTTGGCCCCTAGTCTGATTGGTTGCCAGGCACTTGTGCCAATGCTGCTTGGCTGTTGTTTACGGGGGCCTGGTCATGAAGTGGCTGGTTTCATAATCCTAGGGGGCCCCGGGACTAGTTCTGGCTCACTGGTGGGCAGAGTCAGGGTCTTGAAGACTCTTGGGCTGTGTCCCACTCCCTGGCAGATGAAGCCAGATCCTGGGGTTAATTCTGGACTTTGGCAGGCAGAGCTGGTTCCTGGAGTCTGACTACAGGCCCCAGGGATCCCAGAGCTTGTTTCAGTTATTTTGTGACAGGGGCTGGTTCCAGACACGGTTGGGTGTGGAGTCTGGGGTGTCCGAAAGGTTGCATTGGGCTGCTAGTGGACAGGACCAGGGCTCAACTGGTCCCAGGGTAGGGTCTGGTCTGTGTTGTCAGAGTAGTTCTGCAGGCTGCAGGATTGTAATTTTCTTGCTTCTAGTGTCTGTTCCCTAGTGGGTAAGGCTGGTCTAGAGGCTTGTGCAGGCTTCCTGGTGGGAGGGGCCGGTGCCTGCCCACTGGTGGGTGGAGCTGGGTCTTGGCCCTCTGGTGGGCAGGGCTGTGTCTAAGGGCATGTCTAGAGGCATCTGTTGGCTCAGGAAGTCTTTAGGCAGCCTGTCTGCTGATGGGTGGGGCTGTGTCCCTGCCCACTGAATAGAATTTGGCAATTATTTCTTGATGGGTAGGGTTCTGTCCCCACCCATTTAGTTGTAAAGTGTCCTGGCACTGGTGCCTACAGGCCGTTGGGTGGTGCCAGGTCTTGGCACTAATGATCCAAGATGTCAGCCTGCAGCAGCAGCAATGTTCATGCAGCCAACTATTCCCAAGTATGTCTGCCACCAGTGTCTAAATCCCCAGGGTGAGCTGCAGCCACCCACCACTTCTCCAGGAGACTCTCCAACACCAGCAGGTAGTTCTGGTCCAGGCTCTTATCTATAATAATTACTGCTTTTGCCTTGGGTTCAGGTGCATGTAAGATTTTGTGTGTACCCTTTAAGAGTGAAGTCTCTATTTCCCCCAGTCCATGGAGCTCCTGCAGTTAGGCCCTCTGGCCTTCAAAATACTCTGGGGGCTTGTCTTCTTGGTGCCAGACCCCCAGGCTGGGGAGCTTGACATGGGGCCCAGAACTCTCACTCCTGTGAGAGAACCTCTGCAATATAATTATTCTTCAATTTGTGGATCACTCACCTAGGGAGTATGGAATTTGATTATATTTCGAGTCCACCCCCCCCACCCATCTCATTGTGGTTATTTCTTTTTGTCTTTAGTTGTAGAAGATCTTTTCTGGTAGGTTCCAGTCTTTTTCATCAATGGTTGTTCTGCCGATAATTGTGATTTTTGGAGGTGAGCTCAGGGTCTTTGTACTCCACCATCTTGTCCACTCCTCAAGTTTCTATGTTATTAAAATTAAGCTGGTGTAAATTAAATTTAGAGTATGTAAGTTTAGGCTGTTAAATATAATCCCATGGTAACCACAAAGGAAATATTTATAGAATATACACAAAAAGAAATGAGATGGAATAAAAATATTTCACTACAAAAAAATCTGCTAAATACAAAAGAAGACAATAATGCAGGAAATGAGAACAAAAAAGCTATGTCATACAGAAAACAAATAGCAAAATGACAGAAGTGAGTTCCACCTTATTAATCATGACTACTTTCCATCAAGCAAAAAAGGGGCCCCAAATAAATCAGAAATGAAAGAGTAGTTACAACTGACATCACAGAAATACAAAGGATCATAAGAGAGTACTATGAACAATTATAGTAACAGTTATAACCAACAAATTGGACAACCTGGAAGAAATAAATTCCTAGAAACATACAATCTTCCAAGACTGAATCAGGAGGATGCAGAAAATCTGAAGACTGATCACTAGTAATGAAATTGAATCAGTAAAATGAACAAACAAACAGAAACTCCCAACAAACAAAAATCTAGGACCAGATGGTTTCACAGGTGAATTTTACCAAGCATTAAAGGAAAGTTAATGCCTTTCCTTCTTAAACTATTCCAAAAAATTGAAGAGGAAGAAACACTTAAACTCATTCTAAGAGGCCAGTAATACCCTGATACCAAACCCAGATAAAGACATTACAATAAAGAAAATAAAGGCCAATATCCCTGATAAACATATATGTAAATATCCTCAACAAATATTAGCAATCCAAATTCAAGAATGCATTAAAAGGATCATACATCATGATCAAGTGGGATTTAGTCCAAGGATGCAAGGATGTTTCAGTATTCACAAATCAATCAACATGGTATACCACATTAAGAAAAAAAGTATAAAAATCATATGATCATCTCAACAGATGCAAATGTTGAAAAAATTCAACATCTATTTTTGATAAAACTCTCAACAAAGTGGATGGAGAGGGATCATACCTCAACATAATAGAGGCCATATATGACACACTTACAGCCAACATCCTTCTCAGTGGTGAAAGGCTGAAAGCATTTCCTCTAATATCAGGAACAAAACACAGATGCCCACTATCACCACTTTTATTCAACATAATATTGAAAGCCCTAGCCACAGCAATCACATAAGGAAAAGAGATAAAGTTATCAAAGTTAGAAAAAAAGTAAAATTATCTCCATAACTGTATAGCACAGGGAACTCTACTCAATACTCTGTAAAGACCTATATGGGAAAAGAATCTTAAAAAAGAGTGGATATATGTACGTATAACTGATTCACTTTGCTGTATAGCCAAAACTAACAATACATTGTAAATCAACTATACTCTAATAAAAATTAATTTAAAAAATTATCTCTGTGTGCAGAGGATATGATCTTACATGTAGAAAACCCTAAAGATTCTAAGAAAAAAGTTAGAACTAAAATTCAGTAGAGTAGCAGGATAAAAAGTCAACACACAAAAATCAGTTACATTTCTATATGGTAACAATGAACAGTCTAAAAAGGAAATTAAGAAAACAATTCCATTTGCAATAGCATCAAAAAGAATAAAATACTTAGGAATTAACTTTACCAAGGAGATAAAGTACTTGTACAATATAAACTACAAAGCATTGCTGAAAAAATTAAAGAAGGCATAAATTAATTGATGGATGTCTATCCATCTTCATGGTTTGGAAGACTTAATATTGTTAAAATTTCAGTATTATCCAAAGCAATCTATAGATTCAATGCAATCCCTGTTTAAATTCCCATGACATTCTTTGCAGAAATAGAAAAACACATCCTAAAATTCATATGGAATTTCAAGGGACATGGGACGTCCTAATTCAAATTAGGGACATCCTAATTTCAAAACGTGAATCAGTTATACATAAATATATCCACTCTTTTTTAGATTCTTTTCCCATACAGTTCTTTACAGAGTATTGAGTAGAGTTCAAAAGAAGAACAGTGTTGGAGGACTCAACGTCCTAATTTCAAAACTTACTACAAAGCTACAGTAATCAAAACAGTGTGCTACTGCCATAAAGACAGACATATAGACCAATGGAATAGAATAGAGAGCTCAGATATAACCCTCACGGATATGGTCGAGTGATCTTTGATAAGACTGACAAGACTGTTCAATTCAACAAATGGTGCTGAGACATCTAGATATCCTCAAGAATAAAGTTGGACCTCACACCACATGCAACAGTTAACTCAAAATGGTCAGAGACCTAACTGTGAAAGCTAAAACTCTTAGAAGAAAACATAGGACAAAAGTTGTATAACATTGAATTTGGCAATTATTTCTTATATATAACACCAAAGGCATAGGCAACAAAAGAAAAACTTTTTAAAAATTGGACTTACTGCAAATTAAAAACTTCTGGGCTCAGAGGACACTATCAGCATACTGAAAGGGCAATCCACAGAATGGAATAAAATATTTGGAAATCATATATGTGATAAGGGATTCATATCCAGAGTATATAGAGAACTCCTAAAACTTCACAACAGTGAAAACTAAGAAACAACCCAATTCAAAAATGGACAAAGGACTTGAACAGGCATTTCTTCAAAGAATATACATAAATAGCCAGTAAGCACATTGAAAAGATGCTCAACATCACTAACCATTAGGGAGATGCAAATCAAAACCACAGTGAGGGCTTCCCTGGTGGCACAGTGGTTGAGAGTCCGCCTGCCGATGCAGGAGACGTGGGTTCGTGCCCCGGTCCGGGAAGATCCCACATGCTATGGAGCAGCTGGGCCCATGAGCCATGGCCACTGAGCCTGCGCATCTGGAGCCTGTGCTCTGCAACGGGAGAGGCCACAACAGTGAGAGGCCCGCGTACCGCAAAAAAAAAAAAAAAAACACAGTGAAATATCACCTCACACCCACTAGGATGGTTACTATCACAAAAACAAAATAGCAGGTGTTAGTGAGGATGTGGAGAAAGTAGAACCCTTGAGTACTGTCGGTGGGAATATAAAATGGTATAGGAAAACCATTCTGTGGAACCATGATGGTTCCACAAAACATTAAAAATAGATTTAAAAGATTTATCATATGTGTATGATACAATATCATATGCGTATGATACTCTTCTGTGTATATACCCAAAAGAATTGAAAACAATTGAAACAATGAAACAATTGAAAACAATGTCTTGAAGATACATATGTACACCTATGTTCATAACAGCATTATTCACAGTAGCCCAAATGTGGATGCAATTAAAGTGTCTATCAACATATTAATAGATAAACAAAATGAGGCATATACATATAATAGAATATTACTCAGATTAAAGGAAGGAAAAGAAATTCTGATACATGCTACAATATGGATGAACCTTGAGGACATTATGCTCAGTAAAATAAGTCACAAAAAGACAAATACTATATGATTCCACTGAGGGACCTAGGGTACTCAAATTCAGAAACAGAAAGAATGGTGGTTGCCAGAGCCTGGGGGTGGGGGGAATGAGGTGTTATTGTTTAATGGGTATAGAGTTTCAGTTTTGCAAGATGATGACAAGACTTCTGGAGATAGATGGTGGCAATGGTTGTACAACATGAATGTACTGAATACCACTGAACTATAAAAGACTTAAAAATTGTTAAGATGGTAAATTTTATTTTATATGTATTTTACCACAGTGATAAAAGGTGAGACAACAGATGGAGTGTACATTTTCCCAATACTTTCACTTATACTCCACCATATTGCTCTGTTTAATTTCATCAATTTGGTTGGCCTTTTTTAAATATTCTTTTAATAGGAAAATATCTGCCTATGCCCTTGAAAATACTTAATGTTATTTTCATGGGAATCCTACTTCCCAAGGATCACTCATTTGCTGTGTTGTCCAGCTCCCAGAACATGTCCAGATGTAGTAGGGACTTCCAGTTAACACCTGCTCTTGTCCTGTCTAAGTGCACTTGCACACAACAGGCCTAAAAGCCGTTGACTTGTGTGGTTATAGGCTGGAGTCCCTTCTACTTTGATGTTCCAGTTCTTCCTTCCATAGCTAATGATTATTGGACATCAGTTGGTCCCCAAATAGTGAATTTAGTCAGGGATGAGGAAAGGCCAACTCAGATGCTTTCGAGGTATATCGAGATGGAAGAAATGGAGACAGAAACATTTAAGGCATAATTAATAGAATTTAAATTTGCTGAACACCAATTAGTTGCTTGTTTTCTCCTCAAACCTCTCATATTCTCCTGTTTCACAATCAGAGAAACTAAGACTCCAAATTTTTGGTGAATATCACCAACAGATCAACTCACTTAGAATCCTGTTGTTTGTGGCTTTATCTTAGTTAATTATAAGAAGAAAGTTTCCATCTTATACACCTTTGAATTCTTCTCAGCACTGTGCATAGTGCCTAATACATACTCAGTTTTCAATAAATATTGAAATAAAGCAACAAGTTCCTAGGCAAGACACACATGTCCTGGCTAATTTTCTGATCTGGTTTGATGTGTTTAAGTACAAATTATCTAATTTCCACAATCTACTTGGCAGGACCGAAGATTTCCTGGGCCACCTTCTTATTTTTTCCTTCTACCACAGGCGGGAAAAAAGAAAAGAAACCCTTATAGGTCTTTTCTTTAGGTAACTGAGCATTTGTGGTACTTAAATTTCCATTTCTCCTTTTCTCCAGTTCTGGCTAATTTTTATTCATTTTATAGTAGATTCACATCTGCAAGAGAAAAATGCCGTGTGTTCTTTTTTAAATCTGCTTTTCATTTTGATCACTTTCTCAAACACCTGGAGGACTAATGTGGACCACCCAGAGGACGCTATCTGAAACCTACCAGCAGCTTATGGTAGTGTAAGATCAGTGGGTGACACTGTAGTCCTGAGTTATTATTCCATCTCTGCCATTACCTGGCTGTAACATTGGACAGGTCACTTAACCTCCCTGTACCTTACTTTCCTAGCTAGGGGTATTATCATGCTCAAAAGAAATAATGTATTTTAAAAGCTTTGTACTTTGAAAATTATAAAATGTAATAAAAGTATAAAGCATTGTTACAAACAAACTTTTTATAAAGTGGAGTCTTACAAATTAAACAAAATCTTATGGGTCCTTGTGACCACCCACATTGCCATCTGGGAAGGAGAGAAGTTCTTTGTTTTGTTTTATTTTGTTGCTGCATTCTTTGGCAAAAGAGAAAACTTGTCTAGCTTGCTAGAGCCATAATAGAAGCAACAATAGTAGCCGCAGCCTACATTTTGCAATAAACTTTCCATATCTTTAAAATATCTCATACCTCCAGTGACCAAAAGTTAAATTCTCACATTAAAAATCTATGTGGGGGGCTTCCCTGGTGGCACAGTGGTTGAGAATTCTCCTGCCAATGCAGGTGACACAGGTTTGATCCCTGGTCCAGGAAGATCCCACATGCTGCAGAGCAGTTAAGCCCGTGTGCCACAACTACTGAGCCTGTGCTCTAGAGCCCGCGAGCCACAACTACTGAGCCCACATGCCACAACTGCTGTAGCCTGTGTGCCTAGAGCCCGTGCTCCACAACAAGAGAAGCCACCACAATGAGAAGCCCACACACCACAATGAAGAGTAGCCCCCGCTCGCAGCAACTAGAGAAAGCCCATGCACAGCAAGGAAGACCCAACACAGACAAATAAAATAAAATAAAATAAATTTATAAAAAAAAATCCGTGTGCTTGGTTCTCCCCTACTTACCTCAGATTTTGTG
Organism: Monodon monoceros; assembly: GCF_005190385.1. Lineage (NCBI taxonomy): Eukaryota > Metazoa > Chordata > Mammalia > Artiodactyla > Monodontidae > Monodon > Monodon monoceros. The sequence continues at coordinate 77,112,925 of NW_021703774.1, read as the reverse complement.
CTAAGCATATGGGACTGCAGATCTGAGTATTTAACTAAATAATACAGTGAAGCAGAACTTATAGAACAAATGCCACCTTCCTCTCAAATAAAAAGGCCTCATGGTCATTATAATAACCATTGAATTCTTACAGGAATTCTCCCTAAGTTATTAATTTTGTGGATATTGCTATATGATATATTTTCTCACCCTCAGCTTTCCTGGGAATATCTGAAATAACAGGTTTCTTACGCTCTCTTTGGATTACAAATGATGGGAACCTGATTCAAAATAGCTTCGCATAAAAGGGAGTTTACTGACTTGGTTGTGAAATCCAGGACTAATTTTGGCATTGGCTTGTTCCTGTGATATAAATAATACTTCATAATCAATTTCAAGCTACCAGTATGACATTACCAAATGTAGAGTTGGGAAGAAAGGTGCACAATTTACTTTTGAGAACCAGTTCGAGCCAACTCCAGCACACCTCCGCCTGTACGCTAGGCAGGTGATGTGTGCCAACGCTATAGAGATAAGTATAACATGGTCCCTCTTCTGGCACAGGGAATGAGAAGGGAAGAAGGGGCCACTTAACAGTTACGAAAACATTCATAAAGAGCTTGCCAGATGCCAGGCACTCAATTCCATTCTCTATTTGTTACTGTAGCTTAGTGTCTGAATCCAGACTGCTTGAGTTTAAACATCAGTATTATAATTTGTGTAGTGTTTGATTTTTGAGGAAGTTACTTGACCTTTCCGTATCTCAATTCCCTAATCTATAGAAAGGGGGTAATAATAACATCTGCCTCGTAAAAACTGTTTTGGGGATGAAATAAATTGATACATGTAAAGCATTTAGAATAATTTCTTATTCATGGGGAGTGTTCATCAAGGGTTCACTGTTCATAATTATTGTTGTCACTTTCTAATCCTAACAAAAGCCCTTTGATAAATGTGTATTATTATCTCCAGTGAAAAAACTGAGAGGTTAAGGGGCTTGCTCAAAGACAAATATAATGCAGTTAAGCTGACATTTGACCCTGAGTCTGTAAATTCCAAGTCTCATACTTGCTCTATATATTGCACTAATAACAACAGCACTGTTTTTCATATGTCCATTCTGAACCAGGAGCTTGAAATATATTTTCTAATATCTCTTCACAATTGTACAATGGATTGGGGTTTTCTATTTCCATTTTACAGATAAGAAACTGAGGGTCAGAAGGGTTAAGTAATTTTGGGGGGGTCAACTTGTTAGAACGTTGGGGTTTTTTAAATTTTTTTAATTGAAGTATAGTTGATTTACAATGTTGTGTTAGTTTCAGGTTTACAACAAAGTGATTCAGTTATATATATATATGTAATCTTTCTTTTTCGGATTCTTTTCCAGAAGCGTTAGTTAATTTTTAAGGCCATACAGTCAGCTGGGATTTGAGGCAAGTCTGCGAGATTCATAGACATGTATTCTTAATTGCTAAATGACCTACAGATATTTTTACCATTACTTGGAGCCATGTTTCTTCATTTTACCTTGAGAGAAGATGTGGATCATGGGTAATCTAGGAAATGCCATATGAGAGATAGGAACCTAATGCATAGTAGCTGCAGAAGGAAGGGAGAGAGATTCGTTTTTTGTTTTTCTTATTGCAGAGTCAGAAGGTACTTCATAGAAGAGGTGGCATTTTAACTGCATCTTGTTAGATGAATTTTAATGGACTGATGGGGGTGGGGAGTACATTTCTTAGAGAAGAAGTTCTGAGCAAAAACATAAAGGTCTGAGAGTTAGTATATTCAGTGAATAGGAAGCTGACTAGAGAGGCACTATGGGAGGAGCGGCTGAAGATGGAAAGGTCAGCCTCCATCACTAGGAGGCCCCTGAAGGTTTCTGAGTAGGGGAGTTATGCAAACTGGCCTATATTTAGGAAAACAAACCTTGTAGCAATATGTAGGATAGACTGGAGAGATAAGCGTCGGGAGCCAGGAAGAAGAGTTATATGTTACTGTTTTTAGGCAAGAGATTATGAAAGGCAGAATTAGAGTGGAGTTTGAAAGCAAAGAGTAACTCTGAGAAATACTGAGAAATATCATTAACAAGATTATTCCCACTAATGAAAAAAACAACTATATACATAAGCTACTGGTGGCACATCAGTAACAACATTTTAATTTACCACATCTTAACTGAGCACCTACTAGAAGACAGGTGTTGTATTAATGACAGGAATATAAAGATAAATATGAAGGAGCTTCTAAACAAAATTTTTTCATTACTTACTGTCTGCCATGTACTATTCTAAGCGTTTTACGTGCATTATCTAAATTAACCTTCACAACAACCCGATACAGTCATTACTATTATTTTCTCCAATTTACACAAGAGGACATGAAAGGTCAGAGAGAAAAAATAACTTGCTAAAGCCCACTGTATTCCTACTACCTAGCACGATCCACAAATAACTACATCAAAATAGGCAAGACATTCCTCTCTGGCCTGGACAGGAACAGTAGCTTCTTAGCTGGTCTTCATGCTTCTGTTCCTCCCTTACCCATCACTTCTTTACTCATCAGCCAGAATGATACTTTAAAAAACAAAGATAGGTCACTTCCGTGCTTAAAACCTTACTGTGGTTCCTCACTGCACTTAGAATACGACTCCAAGTCCGTTCCTGGGGCCACTCAGCTCTGCATAATTGGCTCTGACCATTGATCATAGTCCAACAACACCCACTTCCTTGCAGGCTCTGGACTATTCTAAGCACTTTTCCATCTCAGGGCCTTTGCAAATGCTGTTCCCTCTACTTGGGCTCATCCCCCCATTCTTTACTAGCTAAAATTCTTATGTATTCTTTTTTGGTTTTGTTTTTGTATGTGTTTACTCATTTGTTATCTGAAGCACCATGCTGAGCCATGCTGGAGCCTAAGACAAAAGGAAAAATAATAACATTTATCCTGAAATTTAATGTTTTGATTTCTTGCTACATGGAATTTTTGCATTAATTCTTTTTAATATTGAATTAAAATTTTATTGATCTTGATGGCTGAGTTTTTGGCACCCCCTTAAAACTTGCACCAGAGGCAAGTCCCTCACTCCTCTCACCCTTGTCTCAGCCCTGGGTATCTGTCTCCCACTAAACTGCTTCACAGGGACAGGGACCATGCTGTTTTGTTTACTACTGCATCCACTATGTGCAGCAGAGTGATTGGCATAGAAACAGCAACAAATGAAATTAGCTGAATGATTGAAATGCATGTTCAAATGTATCATCTTATTTCATCATCATAGTAACACTGTGTTTGGGTATCCTCTCTGGTTTATAGATGAAGAAACTGATGCTTAAAGATGTTAAGTCACCTGGCCAAGGTAGATACACAGTTAATTAGTATTTAGCAAAGCTGAAATTGGAATCCAAGCCTCTGACATTAGATTCAGGGTTCCCAGTTCACCAGACTCTACCCTGAGGTACATTCAAACAAAGGCTAGTGGACATTTATCAAGGCTGTTGAAGGAAGAAGTTCTGAATTATATGGGAAGCTAGATTTCTTGATTTACCACTTCTCTTCAAATACTTAGTTTTCTTTAATTCTAAGATGATCACCTTATAATGCAGCCCATGGGCTTTGACAGTGAATAGAACTTGGTAACCTCAGCATATTTATCTGCAAAGTAGGAATAAAGATACAGATCTAACTGATTTGTTTTGAACATTAAATAAGATGGTATGTCAGTTGCCTAATAGTGTTGCCATATAGGAGATACTGAATGTTATTAATTTTAATAATAATAAACAACTTGGGTGAAAGAAGAACCCTGGAGTTTGAAAGTGAAATAACTTCTTCTTCCCTCTACTTCCATGGAAAGTGCCAGTTCTCTAGCTGGAAGAAGAGAATTAGACTCATTATGTCACTTCTGTACTTCCCTTCCTGATGGGAGGCAGGTCACTTCACCCGTTTTGAAGTTGAGAGAGTTAGGCTCTGAGAGTGACAGAAATAAAACCAGAAACAAGATGTCCTGGTTTTCACTTAACACTTCTGCCTCCTTACTTTTAAGTGGAACTAATTTCCAGTAGCCTGCAATCAAGCCTTTCCTGGCCCTTCTCTTCTAGTCAGCCAGATGACCTGATACTTGAGGGGAACAGGGAGGAGACTCCATCTTACAGAGAAGTTCTCTCTGGTAAAAGCAGCATTACCTATAAAATATCTCCACATGGAGAGGAGGGAGAAGAATAATGTTTTATCTCCTGATAGTAAAGTCAGACAGAGTGTTTCACAGGAGAGGGTATGGTTTTAATCAGCTGGGGTTGCATGTGGGAGCCTCCTGGCTCCTCTCCTTCACCTTTTCTTATGCCAGAATCTTACTCCAAAAAGGCTGAACTGGGCCAGTAATAGAATTATATCCAGTGTGATATTTGCCCCTGGGGTCAACTTCATAACCTCCAGAATGGTGTGGGTCTCGTAGCAGACACCCAATAAACGCATGTTGAGTGACTGATAAAACCTAAGTGTATAATGGACAACTTTACACACACGCTCACAAATTTACAGTTCTCTGGTACGAGGCATCTGTCTTCAGATACTTTCTCCTTTGAATTCCCTTTCATGCTTTTTCTTTTACTTTCTTGGTTCATTTGTTTTGCCCCCTCCCATCTTCACATATGTGCGTGTGTGCACACACACATGCACATACACCTCAAGATCAAAAAGATGTAGACGTATATTAGATCAATTTTATTTACACTAGAAGCAAACTGCAGTATGACAGTGTAAGGTACCACACCAAAATTTCCTATTCTGCTGCTGGTTCAGTTTTTATAAAAATGTTAGCAAGGCTTGACTGAATTTGCTCCATTATGTAGACAATTTAATATTCTGTATCATTTTAGAAGGAGTTGGTGAGGCATACTAGCTATTCAAACCTAAGTGAAGCACACAGAGGATCAGATTCTGAGACCAGAAAGTAAACAGAGGGGGAAAAGGGCAGAGAATAGCAATTGACAAGGGGTGGCAAGATAGACTGAGGGCAGAATGGGGCAGAAGCAGCATAGAGAGAGGGTAGGAAAGGCAGGGTACTTACCTAGCTGCCATTGCTAAAAACAGTGTAATCTGATAGACAAGGCAAGAAACCCACCATGTATTATATGTCACGGTGAATACACATACCCAGTAGACATGGGGATGTGGCGCAGGGTATTTAAGATAATGTGAAAGGATATATACAACAGGTGGGTAAACACAGGAATGGGGAATCCTATGTGTGTAACATCGAGGAGTCCAGATAAGTAGCAACCTGGAGATCTTCCAGTGGATAAGTAACTGTGCCCTAAGCCACAGACACTGGCACTTGATGTGGGGCTGACTGGTAAGGGCAAGGCATGCCCCAAACTTGGCAGAAAATGTAGTGTAGTTGATTATAAACATGGCCCTTTCACAATGCAAACTTTGCAGCTCATCCCATCAAGATGTCAAATCTATTCTCCATCCATTGATTCTCCACCCATTTGGCTGTTTATCTTATTTTGTCTAACATGTTGCAAATAGATGCTTGAAAATAACTTACTCATTGGGACTTGTCTTCTCTCTTGCTGTTTTTGGAACCCCAACCATTGCCACCATGTGAAGATTCCTAGGCTAACCCATTGAATGATGGGAGATATATGTCCCTGTCACCCTTATCACCCAAACCAACATACCTCTGCCCACCATCAGTTGCAGAATCATTTAGCTGATCAGCAACTGTCTGCAACACATGAACAGTCCTGGCCAAGACCAGCGGAAGAACCACCCAGCCAAGCCAAGTCCAAATTGCCAACACACAGAATTATATGCTAAATTAACGATCATTGTTTTAAGCCACTAAGTTTGCGAGTGGTTTGTTATACATTAAAAAAATAACTGATATACAAGGGTATCAGATGTCACTAGTCCAGTGACTTGGGAACAAGAATTCAGTAAACAGAACTCAGTTTTGGGAACAAACCAGGAGGCCAGTAACAAGAACTTGAATAAATAGGAGCACAGGGAGATCAGCTCAGTGCTTTGTGACGACCTAGAGGGGTGGGATAGGAGGGTGGGAGGGAGGCTCAAGAAGGAAGGGATATGGGGATATATGTATACACATAGCTGATTCACTTTGTTGTACAACAGAAACTAACACAACATTGTAAAGCAATTTTACTCCAATAAAGATATTTTAAAAAATGTAAATAGAGGAAGGGAGCTATCACCATAGATAACTATAGTATAAACTAGGTGTGGTAGACAGGGAGGAACCTAGCAAAATCTGCTTATTAAAGCAGATTTTGTTCCATTAAAAAATAAATAATAAATAAATAGGAGGACAGGGTCTTAGAAGCAGAAGGAAATTTTTCCGATTCGGGGACCTCACATTTGGGCTGGGCAGCCCTAAAAGTGAGCATGTTTTAACATCATAATGTTGACTAAAATTTGCTAAGTGCCCCCAGGGTCAGGTCAGGATTATTGCTAGGAACCTTGATTTTAAAATTTCCCAACCCATATGTTTTGTGCCTATTATACAGAGGGTGTATTTCAGATCTTTTCCAAGCTCTTCAGATCCCAAACCACACTTTGTTTTTCTTACTGTCTCACCTCACGACCTTGTCTCCCATGTCATGAAGAAAATAGAAACAACCAAATGAGAACTCAATCAATGTTCTGCCACAAAATGTACAGACTTAAGCAACTTCATCCAGATTTGCCTCCATCTCCCCAACATGATGTAAGCAATCTTACCCGTGCTCTAGATCCACCTAGAGGATTTCTGTCACTTATCTCCTCTCTTCTATATCTTCACTTCCTTTCCTTTTACTCAGTTTCTCCCATAAGAATGGAAATATTCCAGTAATTTCCATTGAAAAAACCCTCCTTTGTCCCACTTTGTTCTTGTGACCCCTTTACTTTCTTCCCCCTAACTTTCAGGCTTTGGGGAAAAATGGTACATACTTATTGCTCCTGTGTCCTCCCCTCATTCACCTTTTAACTTGGTTCGATTTTTTTGCTTCTGCCCTCAACACTCCATGAAATTACTCTCATTCAAAGCTGGGAACCAAACTGTACCTGAAGTATCCAATGACATCCACCTTGTTCTTCCTGATTCCACATGGAAGTTTATGATAATCCGTCAGCCATCCTGGTTTCTCTTAATATATTGTCCTAGAAGTGATCCAAGCTACAGGATGTCTGCTCAGTCAATTATTTATTAGGAATTATCATCCTTGGTTTAACAGTTGAAAGGGACAGACTACATGACTACAGCTGGATTCTGGTTAATGAGGGATCTGTATAATACTGAAGTTTTTTTGTGTCTGAGAAGTCATAGCCAGAGGTAAACTACTTTAAAGAAGGCCATATCAACACCATTAGTCCAAAAATAACCCATGGGCCTAAAGTCCAGGAGACCAGTACAGGTAGGGGGAGAAAGAGAAAGCTGCAGTCTAAGTTTTGTGTCTGGGAGTTAATCACATCTGGAAAGGGTCATGCAATAGGTTTTTTCCACTGGAACGTGGAACCTGGCAGTTGCAAACACTCACGCATGTCCAATTTTACTTGCCACCTTGCTGGTGCCACCCTGTTCTCCTGTTAACTCAAGTTCTTGTCACTGGCCTCCTGGTTTATTCTAGAGAAAACTAACTTGCAATCAAACCTACCAGCAAGAGAGAAATGAAAATTGCGGGGGGGGGTTGTTTCTAGCTTCTGCAATTCAGGAAAATGTGTATGTGGGGAATGGGAATGGCCACAGAATGCTAATAGACTATATCCAGAAACAAATATTCCTAAATATTAAAAGCAGCATTCACAAACAAGCAAATAGGCAAGGTCCTTTAAAAGCTATTAAAACAGGGAAGTTTTCAGAAATTAATAGGCAAAACTGAAAGTAAATCTTTAAGGTAAGTGAGTAAATGTAATGCACTGCTGTTACCTAATAAAAGAAAAAGTCTGTCCAATTGAATTTCAAAGCAAAACTCACATAATACTAAATACAAGACACACACCTAGAATAAAGTTACTGGAAAAGACTGCAAATATATACTAGTTAGATGCAAGAAAAAAAGATCAAGGTCTAATTTTAACACAAGATTAAATTCAAGTTAAAAAACATTAGAAAACAAAGAGCACTTTATAACATTAAATGTTCTATCAACAATAAATATAAAACAGTTGTAATTATAGCAAATAATTTAACATCAACATCTTAAAGCAAGAACTATAGAAGATAAAAAGAGGAAATTGGTAGAAACAAACTAGTGAAGAGACTTCAATTAGCCCATCTATATAACTCTCTCACCATGACAGATCAAGGGCCTGTAAGACATTTCCCAAAATTAAACAAACATTATGCCATAAAGAAAACTTCAAAAATTCCCTAAGTGGATAATTTACAGATTACAATCTCTAAACACAATATAATAAAACTGGAAATTAACACAGAATCAGAACACAAAAACATCTAATTACCTGGAAATTAAAACTTACTTAAAGAATTCTTAAAAGGGAAAACCCAAGTGCAAATTACAGAGAATTGAAAAACCCAGAAATTCTTAAAATGTTACATATCAGAACTATGGAATAGCAAATAAAATAGGGCTTATAAGAAAATTCATAATCTTAAATATTTATATTAACAAATAATAAAGAATAAAAATAAGTATTTAACCTAAGAATTTAGGAAAAGAAAAACTAATTTAAATAGTGGGAAGCAGCAGGCAGGAATTAATACAGAAAAGGAAAAACTTATAAGCTAGATAACAGATGATAAGTAGAAGAGATATAAGAAAAATAAATTCAAAGCTGACAGTTGGGGAAAAAACACAGTGGGTACCACTAGCTAACAAACTGAAGAAAATATACAGAGAAAACACCAAAATCACAAAATAAGTTATTGTGAGTGAATAATCACAGACTTAGAGGAAAATAAAAGATTATGTATTCTTTGCTTAGTGTTATACAGACAAATTTAAAAACTTGATTGAAATGGACAGTTATCTAGAATAATATACATTATAAGATCTAACTCTAGAAGAAACGGAAAATCTAAACAATGTCCATAAAAGAAATAGAAGTTGTCAGTGAGCTACCCTGTCAAAAAATACTCTAGATCCAGATGTTTTTGTAAGGAAATTCTGCCAAGTATTTAAGGGGTTCCTAACTGTTCTGAATGTAGAAAATGCATGCATTTTATTAAGTATTACGTTGATATCAAAACATGTAAAAGATTGCCCAAGAAAAGGAAACTATAGACCAAACTAATATATTAATATCAGTGCAAGAATCCTAAATGAAATATTAACAAATATAATTCAGGTGTTAAAGGACTAATAGCTAGATGAGATTTATTCAAGAAAGGCATGGAAGGTTCCATTGGAGTAAATCTAATATTTATTGTATTAATATATCCAATGAGAAAAGCAATAATAACATAATAATGTTAACACTTCTCTAGTGCTTTCTATGTATGAGGCATTATTCTAAGCATTCTACATATAGTAACTAGCATCCATATGAAATAAGAATCACTATTCTCTTCATTTCATAGATAAAGAAACTGCCTTTGAGAGGCACCAAGGAACTTCTCCAGAATTATACACTTAGTGATAGAAGCCCTTTCTGGAACCCAAGCAGCAACTGACTTCAGACTGTATCTTCCAAAATATTAGGGTGTTCTGCCTCTCCTTCATCATTATCAAAGTTGCTAAAATACCATTTGACACAATTTAACATCTATCCCTGATTTTTAAAATATACTTATAAAATAGAGATGAATATTTCCTTAATATGAGAAAATATATATCTATGTTCAAAACACTGGTTACACTTAATGGAGAAAC